>NC_079198.1:121613854-121845597 GCF_029499605.1 Hyla sarda | reverse complement strand
TGTAAGTTCGCTCATCTCTACTAACCATGTATGCCCAAAAAAATAAAAAAAAAGGTTGTATGGAGTACACAGGGATACAAGCTAAAGGTGCGCTTGTCTGGGAGCTATATAAGATGAGGAGGACTGAAAACAGTTATCCCAGACAAAGGAAACAGCTGAGTTTCCGAAATGCGTTGGCTATTTTTTTTGTCCTCTTGCCGTACTGTAGTGACATCACTAAACAGTAACCACCAGCAACAATGGCAGAGACGCTATCGGCTGGGGGTCTCCCAACCCTTCCCACATGCATACCGATAAGATGTATGCACCCTTTTTGGACGCTGTACAGAACAAGAAGCAGTATATAAAAAAATTCAGATACAGGTATGGGGACGGCATTGTGTGAAACATGTAACATCACCAACAGGGAGACAGTGGAGAAAAACCAGCAGAGTATTGCATTACAGGCAGACATCTCAGCAGGATATAGCACTTTGGATATTTGGATATTTGGATATATATATATATATATATATATATGTATATATATAAAAACACTTTAAACATATACATATGTTCAGTTTACTTATGTGGACATATCTTAGCGAGAAAAGAATACTAAATGGTAGAATAACTGGTAAACAATAAGTATTTAATTTATCCAGGTAGGATTCTGCTTAGCGTTACCATCAGAAATTTGTGAAGAATATCAGGAACTGCATTATTCAGTACTACACTTTGAATCTTTTAAGCAGCACTCACACAGGAACTTCCTATCTTAGTTGCCTAGATAATCACAACACAACACTCAGCCCTTACTGCTATGACACAGTGCTAGTGAAAGTACAGTGTACAGGGCAACTTTATGCTGAGGGGTGATTTACACCAGTTTCCTAAGCAGCATGCCTCCAGCTGTTGTACAACTACAACTCCCAGCATGCCCGGGCAGCCAAAGGCAAGAAACAGCAGGAGCAATAAAGGGGTTAAACTAACTTCTGGTGTTTCTGAGAAGCTATAGGAATCGGAGATTACACTGCAGCACTGTGGACATACAGAGGTTGATACACAGCTATTTACACATGGTGACTTCAGCTGTTGCAAAACTACAACTCCCGGCATGCCCGGGCAGCCAAAGGCAAGAAACAGCAGGAGCAATAAAGAGGTTACACTAACTTCTGGTGTTTCTGAGAAACTATAGGAATCGGAGATTACACTGCAGCACTGTGGACATACAGAGGTTGATACACAGATATTTACACATGGGGACTTCAGCTGTTGCAAAACTACAACTCCCAGCATGCCCGGACAGCCGTTGGCTGTCCGGGCATGCTGGGAGTTGTAGTTTTGCAACAGCTGACGGCATGCTGGTTGGGAAACACTAAACTACGGCATGTTGCAATTTGCATACAAGGCTTGATTTAGGATTTATGAGAAAAAAACTAGTCAGAGATGTAGGAATACACTGGAAGAGGAGGGGGGGGGGTACAAATATATTAAATTGGGGGGGGGGGAATAGATAATTTGAGCACAACCCATAATGGTTTTACTTTTGCGAACAATGATCAGGGGTCATATTATGCAAGGATGCTGCAGTACAATGGATCAGAGTAGTACACATTTCATAGTGCCTCTCGGGCGGGTGGGGGGTGATCTCTGCCGCCCAGTGCATATATATGGTGGGAGGGGGGGGGGGGCGGTGAGGACATTAGCAGATTGAAAAGAGTCACATTACTCCGCGTTAGCAAAACGAGCCTTGTTTTTGTGGCAATCAGCAGAGCATTAATAAGGGCCGGGCCCGGCAAAATAATCCCCCCCACCGGCAGAATGAGAGCCCAGATACAGGGCTTCCTGTCTGATATTGATATAAGTATAAAGCGGCAGGTACTAAACAGCTCCCATGACAATAGGGTGTAAGATATACAGCCCTATATACTATTGTCTGGTACAAAGCAAGAAAAAACATCTTACACTCCACATACACAGTGATCAGAGGACAAGGCGGTCAGATACGGGGGGGGGGGGGGGGTAAAAGCTGGGGCAGATCTCAGGACTAGATATATGCACAGAGAAGGGGACCCTTAACTATATTAGGAAGTTAAAGGAGAAGTCTCCTGGTAAAAAACGTATCCCCTATACGCAGGGTAGGGGATACATATTAGATTGCGGGTGGTCTGACCTCTGGGGCCCCCTGCGATCTCCTATACAGAACCCTAGCTCTCCCGGGGAATGGTGCATCACACCCCCCCCCCCCCCCCCCCCGCCATATAGCTCTATGGGAGAGCCGTTTGGCTATCTTCAGCTCTCCCATAGAGCTATATGAAGGGGGCGTGGCAGACCACGCTTCAGGAGGCGGTTGTGACGCGCAGCTCTGGGGAGACCCGGGGCTCAATATAGGTCGGAACCCCCACAATCTAAAACTCATCTTGCGGATAGGGAATACGTTTTTTTACCACGAAACTTCTCCTTTAAAGTGTACCTGTCGTTAACAAAAACTTTTTATATAATGTAGATAATACCATTATAGGTATATTTGTAATATACATTGGTTAAAAAAAATGTGTATATTTTAGTCCCTACAGCTATTATCTGTGTGTCTATGTGAGGAGTCCAAATACAGGAAGTGAGGGCGGACAAACATGGCTCTGGGGAGTGGAGGCTCTATGACACGCCCCCGGCTCACACAGCAGGATGATTGACAACCCAGGAACCTGCACAGATCCCTCCTTGTCCCGCCCTCACTTCCTGTATTTAGTCTCCTCATAGAGACACACAAATATACACATTTTTTTTAATCAATGTCTATTACAACTATACATATAATAGTATTATCTACATTATATCAAAAGCTTTCGTTAACGACAGGAACACTTTAAAGGGGTACTCCGGTGAAAACCTTTTTTCTTTTAAATCAGCTGGTGGCAGAAAGTTAAACATATTTGTAAATTACTTCTATTAAAAAATCTTAATCCTTCCAGTACTTATTAGCTGCTGAATGCTACAGAGGAAATTCCTTTTTTTTTTTTTGGAACACTAATGACATCACAAGCACAGTGCTCTCTGCTGACATCTCTGTCCATTTTAGCAACTATGCATAGCAAATGTATGCTAAGGGCAGCATGGTGGCTCAGTGGTTAGCACTGCTGCCTTGCAGTGCTGGGGCCTTGGGTTCAAATCCCACTAAGGACAACAATAAATAAAGCATTATTATAATAACGTCAGCAGAGAGAACTGTGCTCGTGATGTCATCAGAGAGCATTCCAAAAAGAAAAGAATTTCCTCTGTAGTATTAAGCAGCTCATAAGTACAGGAAGGATTAAGATTTTTTAATAGAAGTAATTTACAAATATGTTTAACTTTCTGCCACCAGTTGATTTAAAAGAAAAAAGGTTTTTACCGGAGTACCCCTTTAAGGGTAGGTTCAGACATAACTAATGCTATTTTGATACCGTTGACTTCAATGGTCCACGGAAAATCTGCAGTTGGACCCATTGTAGGGCCAGCCCTGTGGGTACACGGCAGATGCGCCACAAATTTCCTCAGTTTGACTTCAATATGGAAATAAAACCGCAGTTGTTATGGATTCGCAGCCATTATCTGCAACTGCAGATTATTTTTTATTTTTTTATTTGAACATACACATTGGGGGAGATTTATCAAAAGCTGTGCAGAGAAAAAATTGACGAGTTGCCCATAGCAACCAGATTCCTCCTATTTTTAAACAGGTCTCTGAAAAATAAAAGAAGCCATCGGATTGGTTGCTATGGGGCAACTTCTTTACTTTTCCTCTGCAGAAGTTTTGATAAATCTCCCCCATTAGGCATTAAAATTCCATAGTTGCAAATTATCCAACAAATCTGCACCAGATTTGCATCCGATATGGTGCGGATATTCCACTGTAGAAAATCAGCATATCTGTCCTGTGTAGCTATGAGGCTAGATCCATGTTCTGGAAACCATACAAGGTTCCTGCACAGAATCAGTCCAATAATGTGGTATAAACTACAGCATGGATTCCAACGAAGTGTGATGTCCCAGTACAGGATACAGTCCTGTAAAGTACTTAGGCCCTGTCAGGTTGAGTTCCTCTGTGTCCTAGGGCAGTGTTTCCCAACCAGTATGCCTCCAGCTGTTGCAAAACTACAACTCCCAGCATGCCCAGACAGCCGAAGGCTGTCTGGGCATGCTGGGAGTTGTAGTTTTGCAACAGCTGGAGGCACACTGGTTGGGAAACACTGTCCTAGGGGCTCTCCTGCAGCATCTCCCCGATAATGTTATATGTATTATGCATAAAGGACCTTTGAGTTAGTCACATGATAATGTGGTCACATGTTAAAGTCACATGTTTTGTTACCCAGAGAGCACCAGCTAACCAGGTGACCTGCAGCTTGACCTATGGGCTCTTTGCACAGCCCCCTTTACAAGGAAGGGAGGTGCTGAAATCTGCCTCTTTATACTCTTACACCTCTCTTCGATTCTGAGGTCAAGTCCAGTCCAGATGTCTCAGAACCAGTGTCCAGCACATCTGGAGGCCTCAAGCCTAAATTACAGCCACAAGTCAGTAAGTCAAGTGATCTCTGTCTTCTGTCACTATCTTCAGTCAAGTCAAGTCTATCAGCGTGGCTGTCCTAAAGTCTGTCAAAGTCACTGCAAGTCCCAGCAAGCTGCGAGGTCCCCTGTGTTACTGATCATCTCTCCGGGATCCTGGCCTAGCTGTAAAGACTGTTACCATCTGTCTACCTCAGTAAAAGCTATGTTAACCCTGACCTGGCCTAGACTTATATTTGCCCCTGCCTAACTAGGACTAGCGGAGCTACCTTCAGGTGGTTACATAGGCTAACCATGCCCTGGCGTCACGAACATTTAGGGGTTAATACCATTTGCCCCTGGGCTGCAACATCTGCCCCATACACCTCACATCACACCCCCGTGGCTCACCACAGAAGCATAATGGGACCCGATTTTGGAGGAAATTTCATGTTGATTCTGCACAGAAATCCAGGTCAAATGCCGTCATGTAAATGGACAAACAGACAAGGAGCGCCCCCTGGTGTAGTTCTCTCTGTGTAGAATGCAAGTGTAACATGTGAATTACATCACTCACCAGATGAGGTTGTGCCTATGCTGGCACAACACACATAAGCTAAAGCGTAATGGTTCCACCAATGGCTGCTGCTCCCAAACATCCTTCTGGGAATATTGTGTGATGCTGCGATCAGATATGGAAAATGAAAAATGTATTTTATAAATGTACGACATGTTTCTAGGTTGTTCTAGCCCCTTCCTCAGGTACCTGAGGAAGGGGTTCAGAACGGTCTGGAAACGCATTGTACTTTTTTTTAATACATTTTTCATCATCCATATCGGATCGCAGCATCACACAATATTCTCAGAAGGATTTGGCGCTTGGGAGGTACTGTCATGTAAATGGAGCCTTAAAACCACAACCTGCTAAAACTAATTATTAATAATAGGGATACTCTGTTTTTTTGGTTCTTTTTTTGAATCAACTGGTGCCAGAAAGTTATACAGATTTGTAAATTACTTCTATTTAAAAATCTTCATCCTTCCAGTACTTATCAGCTGCTGTATGATCCACAGGAAGTTATTTTCCTTTTGAATTTCTTTTCTGTCTGACCACAGTGCTCTCTGCTGCCACCTCTGTCCATGTCAGGAACTGTTCAGGAAGAAACAAAAGAATCCCTCTATAAGCGCTGCTTCTCCCAATGGATTCACACAGAAGAAGTTGTCAGGTAAACTGTATTCTTTATTTACCAATGACGCGTTTCGGGTAATAACTCTTCCTCAGATTGCCAATCTGAGGAATGGTTAATACCCGAAATGCGTCATTGGTCAATAAAGGATACATTTTACCTGACAACTCCTGTGTGAATCCATTGGGAGAAGCAGCGCTTATAGAGGGATTCTTTTGTTTCTTCATGCATTCCCTGTGGACAGTCTTCCATCTGTCTTCACATCCCCATGGCATCGCAGCACTCCCAGGAATCCACTGCACCCAATACAGTTGGGCGATATGCGCATATATATTGCGCACAAGGTGAGCACGATATCAGCATTTTAAATTTGGTCAATTGGGATAACGCACTAGGCGCCTTGTGTGGTTTCTTTTTTCTTTCCATTCTCCACTAGGAACTGTTAAGAGCAGGATATGTTTGCTCTGAAGATTTGCTTCTGCTTTGGACAGTTCCTAAAATGGACAGAGGTGTCAGCAGAGAGCACTGCGGTCAGACAGAAAGGAAATTCAAAAAGAAAATAACTTCCTGTGGAGAATACAGCAGCTGATAAGTACTGGAAGGATTGAGATTTTTAAACAGAAGTAATTTACAAATCTGTTTAACTTCAGTTGAAATATAAAAAATAAAAAAATAAAAATTCATTTCCTCTGATGTCATGACCACAGTGCTCTCTGCTGACCTCTGCTGTCCATTTTAGGAACTTTCCAGAGCAGGAGAAAATCCCCATAGCAAACATATGCTGCTCTGGACAGTTCCTAAAATGGACAGAAGAGGTCAGCAGAGAGCACTGTGGTCAGGACATCACAGGAAATGCATTTCTTTTTTGGATTTCTCTTTAGTATACAGCCCCTAAAAAGTACTGGAAGGATTAAGATTTTTTAATAGAAGTGATTTACAAATCTGCTTAACTTTCTGGCAACAGTTGATTAAAAAAAAGTTTTCCACGGGAGTACCCCTTTAAGCTGATGACCCAATGGCTCTAATATCACTAGGGTATGGCCATGGGATATCATGTTTCTGTTCTTTCTTCATCACCTAAGCCAGTGTTTCCCAACCAGGGTGCCTCCAGCTGTTGCAAAACTACAACTCCCAGCATGCCTGGAAAAGGCTGTCCTTCCGGGCATGCTGGGAGTTGTAGTTTTGAAACAGCTGGAGGCCCCCTGGTTGGCAAAGACTGACCTAAGCCATACAAAGACATATATGTGTGTGTGTGTATATATATATATATATATATATATATATATATATATATATATATGGTTGCACATGGAATACTGAAAGCTAACACATCACTAACCACCTCTGTCCACGGACTATGACCACGTAAAAAAAGTCCAATAACGCTGCTCTCAGACAACGCCCCATGTGACCAGACACTGCACTTACACACACAAGGACTAGAATTTTAAATGTAAAAAAACATTATTGTGTTTCAGACATTTGCCTTTTTTTTTTTTTGCAGAGAAAACCAGTGGATAATTCAATTACTAATTCTAAGCAATTCGTAAAACATGGCGTGAAGGTCTGCTCCATCGAGCATATGACTCTCTATAGAAACACCTGGGGTGGAGGTACAGCTGTTTCATATCTGTCCATATAAAGCAACACCAGCGGCAATATTCAGTAATAATGGAGGACAACAGTGTGATATGTAGGACGGCAGCAACCCAGTTAAAATACCGTAACTAGAGGAATCTGAATGCCTGTAAAATGTAAACCATCTTTAAAGGGGTACTCCACTGGTAAACATTTTCTTTTAAATCAACTGGTGCCAGAAAGTTATACAGATTTGTAAATTACTTCTATTAAAAAAATTCCAATCCTTCCAGTACTTATCAGCTGCTGTATAATACACAGGAAGTTCTTTTCTTTTTGAACTTCCTTTCTGTCTGACTACAGTGCTCTCTGCTGACTCCTCTGTCCATGCCAGGAACTGTGAAGAGTAGGATATGTTTGCTATGGGGATTTGCTTCTGCTCTGGACAGTTCCTAGAATGGACAGAGGTGACAGCAGAGAGCACTGTGGTCAGGCAGAAAGGAAATTCAAAAGGAAAATAACTTCCTGTGGAGCATACAGCAGCTGATAAGTAGTAATTTACAAATCTGTTTGACTTTCTGGCACTAGTTATTTAAAAGAAAATGTTTTCCAGTGGAGTACCCCTTTAACTCTGATCGGCTTTCGCTTCCAGCTAGGATCCAGTACTAGTTATGGCTTAAAAGAAAAAAATAACTGCATTGTGTGAACACATCCTTGCTCCTGTATGCCAACAATATGTTGTTACCATAAGGTTGTAATGCTGCTCCCGCTAGCAACGTGATTGTTACATAGCGCTAAACTGTAAATGGTAACGTTCAGAAAATGTTGCATAGATCAATAACACAAGCAAATATAATAAACTTTGTAATATATTTTATCAGATAAACATATTCTCAAAGTATGAGCCACTTCTCTTTCCCCCTGCACTGATCATTCACTCTCAATCCTTCCTGATACATGAGATGGATCGTCAGTTCACTGAGGGATTAGGTTAAACACTGCCCATAGAAATCTATGGAGAGGAAGAAGGTGCAGTGAGGGACCTGGGTGCCTAAGGCTCAAGGGGTGAAGGCTAGCCCATCTGGTCCAATCCCACAGAAACAATTCTTGCTGGCTATGATAGCAAGCTGTAATGCCCTATGTGACTCCATTCTGTATGTGGGGTCCAGCACACTTGTCAGAGTCACCATGCTGACCCATGTCCACCACAAAAGGGTCTACAATGGACACGTCAGAATCAGAACTGGACCGTGGGGCAATGGGAGAAGGCAGTCTTGTCTGATGGATGACATTTTCCATCATGTGGATGTGCAGGTCCATTACTTACCTGGTGAAGAGACAGGGCCGCTTCTGCCTATAGGCAAAATAGGCAGCCGCCTAGAGCGCCCTCTTGATGGGGGCGCCGCTCTGCACGCTGCAAGAAAGTTAGTAGCCAGCTAACATCCGAAGCCCCTGCCCAGCCAGCACCACTGTCACCCCAGTAGTAAGGTAATTACAGGAGAAGGAGGTTTGTTACAGTGTGTCACCCTAGTAGTGATTACATGGGGAGGAGGTTTGTTACAGTGTGTCACCCCAGTAGTAAGGTAATTACATGAGGTGGAGGATAGTTACAGTGTGTCACCCTAGTAGTAAGGAGATTACATGAGGAGGAGGTTTGTTACAGTGTGTCACCCCAGTAGTAAGGTGATTACATGAGGAGGAGGAGGTTTGTTACAGTGTGTCACCCCAGTAGTAAGGTAATTACATGAGGTGGAGGTTTGTTACAGTGTGTCACCCTAGTAGTAAGGAGATTACACGAGGAGGAGGTTTGTTACAGTGTGTCACCCCAGTAGTAAGGAGATTACATAAGGAGGAGCTTTGTTACAGCGTGTCACCCCAGTAGTAAGGAGATTACACGAGGAGGGGGTTTGTTACAGTGTGTCACCCCAGTAGTAAGGTGATTACATGAGGAGGAGCTTTGTTACAGTGTGTCACCCAAGTAGTAAGGTGATTACATGAGGAGGGGGTTTGTTACAGTGTGTCACCCTAATAGTAAGGAGATTACATGAGGAGGAGGTTTGTTACAGTGTGTCACTCCAGTAGTAAGGAGATTACATGAGGAGGAGGTTTGTTACAGTGTGTCACCGAGTTGTAAGGAGATTACATGAGAAGGAGGTTTTTTTGCAGTGTGTCACCCCAGTAGTAAGGAGATTACATAAGGAGTGGGTTTGTTACAGTGTGTCACCCCAGTAGTAAGGAGATTACATAAGGAGTGGGTTTGTTACAGTGTGTCACCCCAGTAGTAAGGAGATTACATGAGAAGGAGGTTTTTTTGCAGTGTGTCACCCCAGTAGTAAGGAGATTACATAAGGAGTGGGTTTGTTACAGTGTGTCACCCCAGTAGTAAGGAGATTACATAAGGAGTGGGTTTGTTACAGTGTGTCACCCCAGTGTGTCACCCAAGGTGGGGCATGTCAAAGGGCAGAGCCAAAGGGCAGGGTCAAGGGGCAGCAAAATTAGCTTTGGCCTAGGGTGGCAAAAATCCTTGCACCAGCCCTGAGAAGAGATGGCAACAGGATGCATTATGGGAAGAAGACAAGCTGGCGGGGGCGATGTGATGGGCAATGAATGTTCTGCTGGAAACCTTATGTCCTGGCATCATGTGGATGTTACTGATACATGTACCACCTACCTAACCATTATACGGACACATTCCCCTAATGGCAGTGGCCTGTTTCAGCAGGATTACCCCCGGTCACACTGCAGACATTGTTCAGGAATGGGGAACATGACACAGGGATCAAGGTGGTGTCTCGGCCATTGATCTCAATCTGATCGATCATCTGTGGGATGTGCTGGAGAAACTGATTCATGGAGGTCGCACCTCACACCTTACAGGACCTGCTGCTGCTGACACCTTAGTGGAGATAACACAAGACACATGACATGAGGCCTATAGAGTCTAGGTCTGAGGGGTTAGAGCAGTGTTTCCCAACCAGTGTGCCTCCAGCTGTTGCAAAACCACAACTCCCAGCATGCCTGGACAGCCAAAGGCTGTCCAGGCATGCTGGGAGTTGTAGTTTTGCAACAGCTGGAGGCACACTGGTTGGGAAACACTGGGTTAGAGTATGAGGGGAACTACACAGTATTAGGCAGATAATTGTATAGCTTGTTGTACTGTATGTGTATGTATGAATGTAGGTAATTTGTGCAGCACACTTATCTAAAATATAAAATACTGTATTTTAACATCTTCCATACCATTTCTACATATTACAAAGAGCACAGCCAATGTATTTCAATAGCATTTCAACATTTTCTGTCCCAGTATCAGTTAAGTTTCCATCAATTCATTTAGGCCTTTGGAAAAACATGCTGCATTTCGCATACAGTGTGAGCCAGAGGCGTAGCGTGGGGGGTGCAGGGGGGGGCGGCCGCACCGGGCGCAACATCTGGGGGGGCACGCTCGCACTCGCAGCTCTCTGCCCCTGCCTGGCTCACTCACTCTCTGCAGTGCTGACTGTGCGAATCCGATCCGAGCCGCCGGGTCGCCGCCCACTGTGGAGGCAGTGGCGGATGCAGGGGGGGGGGGGGGGGCAACGGGACAATTGCCCCCCCTGAGATTGTTGCCCCTCTTCTTGAACTATCGCATGGTAGAGCAAGAGCTGTCGGCTGTCCCGCTCCACCACCCCTTTCTCACGGCCGTCACCTTGCTATCACACGCCGCGGCTGCTCCATTACTGCAGTCAGTGAGAGCCAATTACGGCAGGCCGGCGCGATGACATCACATCATCGCGCCGGCGCCCGGAGATCACGTCCCCGCGGCTCTCACTGACTGCAGGAATGGAGCTGCCGCAGCGTGGGAGAGAGGTGACGGGCGTGAGAAAGGGGAGGGGGGAGCAAATTATAAGTGAGAGGGGCAAATGATGAGTAAGGTGCACATGTCAGGGGGGCATTATATGTGGGGGCACATGACAGGACCCCCCCCCTGTCATGTGCCCCTCATATATAATACCCCATGTCCTGTGCCCCTCACATATAATGCCCCCCCCCCTGACATGTGCCCTTCACACATAATGCCCCCTGTCCTGCCCCCTCAGGGGGCATTATATGTGAGGGGCATATGCCATTAACAGATCCCAACTGTATTAATGTGAGCGATTACAGATTTGCAATTTTTGGGTCACGCTTTAAAAACTGGATATGATAGAGGGAGAGAAGCTGAGTTCTGTGATATATATAGGATTGTATGATTTAGGGATGATTCAAAGTAAAGGACAGTGTAAATTTTAAAAGGACTCCTAGGAGAATTCAGCTTGCCTCCCTCTGTCATATCAGAGAGTTAAAGGGTTTCTCCGCTCCCCAGCGTCCGGAACATTGAGTTCCTGAAAGCTGTGTGCGGGCTTCCGTGTTCATGGCGGCCGCCCCCTCGTGATGTCACACACAGTCATGTGACGTCACGTACCGCCCCTTAATGCAAGTCTATGGGAGAGGGCGTGACAACCGTCGTGCCCCCTTCCCATAGACTTTCATTGAGGGGGCAGGCCATGACGTCACGAGGGGGCGGGCATGAACACTGAAGCATTAAGGAACTTAATGTTCCGGACGCTGGGGAGCAGAGTAACCCTTTAAGCTTCCCTCCCTCTCTCATATCAGAGAGTTCAGGTTCCCTCCCTCTCATATCCGAGAGTTCAGCTTCCCTCCCTCTCATATCCGAGAGTTCAGCTTCCCTCCCTCTCATATACGAGAGTTCAGCTTCCCTCCCTCTGTCATATCAGAGAAGTTAAGCTTCCCTCCCTCTGTCATAGAGAGTTCAGCTTCCCTCCCTCTGTTATATCAGAGAGTTCAGCTTCCCTCTCGGTGATATCAGAGCGTTCAGCTTCCCTCCCTCTCATATCCAAGAGTTCAGCTTCCCTCTGTCATATCATAGAGTTCAGCTTCCCACCCTCTCAGATCAGAGAGTTCAGCTTCCCTCCCTCTGTCATATCATAGAGTTCAGCTTCCTCCCTCTCATATCAGAGAGTTCAGCTTCCCTCCCTCTGTCATATCATATAGTTCAGCTTCCTCCCTCTCATATCAGAGTTCAGCTTCCCTCCCTTTCATATCAGAGAGTTCAGCTTCCCTCTCTGTCAAATCAAAGAGTTCAGCTTCCCTCTCTGTCAAATCAAAGAGTTCAGCTTCCCTCCCTCTCATATCAGAGAGTTCAGCTTCCCTCCCTCTCATATCAGAGAGTTCAGCTTTCCTCCCTCTGTCAAATCAGAGAGTTCAGCTTCCCCCCTCTCTCTCCTTTCAGAAAGTTCAGCTTCCCTTCCTCTTATATCAGAGAGTTCGGCTTCCCTCCCTCTGTCATATCAGAGAGTTCGGCTTCCCTCCCTCTGTCATATCAGAGAGTTCAGCTTCCCTCTGTCATATCTTGGTCTCGGATACAGCATAATTCATCAGAGAGGATCACTATGTATCGCATGCTGTAGGTTATCAATATTATCAATAGAAAATGCTGATTATCCCGGGCCTTACAGCCTTAAGATAGCCATAGACGTATAGATTATTGTTAACAATATAGATTATAATGGATAATAATATCCACTGCACTAAACATCATTAGTTCTAAGTGACTAGAATTTCACTCATTGGTTTCAATACACTACAACGTAGTTCCCAACCTGTGGTTCTCCACTGTTGTACAATGACTCCCATCATCCCCTAGCAGAAGAATCCCAGGTCAGGGGAGCGTTTCACTACAATCATAAAGGATACTTTGCCAGTATAAGAGAACATTACATTAGGGGCAATACAAAGATACAGTGCATTGTGGGAAAACTCTACCGTCCCAATTACAACTTGCCAAATGGTGGGGAATCTTCACGTCTATGGCCAGCTTAGGAGCATTGTGCAGAATCTTACTAAGCTGAAGATGGATGCACAAATGTCTAAGGGTACCAAACAACCTCTGTGGTCGACCCATAGAAATATCAAGGACCTTTTGGGGCTGTGGTTTTGTTTAGTTCATGCAGATTTGCCTTAGAAGAGCGCAGGCATAGAAATGTGAGAAAAACAGGGATGCATCATAGGGGGCAGGCAGGCACATGTGAAGGTCTCTCCTGTCTTGCATTCAGAAGCATGGATTCATTCTGGAGGAAGAAGTCACTTACGCACAGGGAGCTGGGCAGCATTTCCATCCTACCTTTGCTGTAACCACATCGGCCGGTTCCATGCTGTATACTCGGCCTATCAGTAAATAACCATTTGAGAGACAGGTGTATCAGGTGAGCATGTCATGAGCTGAACCCGGGAAATACCATGTGTGGGGAGCAGTAGGGTTTGTGTAATAGGTAGATAGTAAGCGCTAGAAGGGCACAATGAAGAAAGGGTGTGATAGGACATGGGGTTTCTAAGAGTTAAAGGCTGTGGACACCTTTGACAAAAATATTTTTAGATATAGAGTATGTTCGAGGTTATTCTGAGTTAAAAGGGTTGTGCTAAGTTGGAGTCTGTAATGTTCGCTCATTTTCAGCCCCCTTATACACAATTTACATCCTGCGCCTTAGTTCAGATTCTTTTTATGTCGGGGTGTCCTCCCTGTAATACCTACTGAAGGTAAGGTTTGGGTATTCAGGAGTGTACCGTTTGCTCTGTTTCCTCGGCTGCTTTCTCTTTACACTTGCACAGGGTCAATGCTATTCTATCTAGCAGACTGCCTTGTATCTGCTTCCCTCCGTATCTACAGCCTGTGTGAGCTGCACTATATGTATGTTCTTCATCTAAAGTCTAAGTAAATTGTCCTCTATGCATTCTTTCCTTTCTACAAATCTACAGACTATGTGATCTGCCACCATATATGCTCTCCAACCTCTCTACAGCCTGTATAAACTGCCCTCCAAGTATACTCTTGACCTATGTACAGCTTGTTAGCCTTTTTTTTTTAAATGTGTGCTCTCCTCCCTATCTACAGTCTGTGTGAGTTTCCCTCCATGTATGCTCTTCTCTCTATTTACTGGCTGCTTGAGCTGCCCTCCATGTATGCTCTCCTCCATATTTATAGCCTGTTTGAGCTGCGCTCCATGTATGCTCTCCTCCCTATCTACAGCCTGTATGAGCTGCCCTCCATGTATGCTCTCCTCCCTATCTACAGCCTGTGTGAGCTGCCCTCCATGTATGCTCTCCTCCATATTTATAGCCTGTTTGAGCTGCGCTCCATGTATGCTCTCCTCCCTATCTACAGCCTGTATGAGCTGCCCTCCATGTATGCTCTCCTCCCTATCTACAGCCTGTGTGAGCTGCCCTCCATGTATGCTCTCCTCCATATTTATAGCCTGTTTGAGCTGCCCTCCATGTTTGCTCTCCTCCCTATTTATAGCCTGTTTGAACTGCGCTCCATGTATGCTCTCCTCATCATTTTCAGTCTGTGTAAGCTGCTCTTCATGTATGCTCTTCGCCTTATTTGCAGACTGTTTGAGCAACCCTCTAGGTATGCTCTCCTACCTATTTACAGCCTGTGATAGCTTCTCTCCTCCCTATCTTCAGCCTGTTAGAGCTGCCCTCCATGTATGCTCTCCTCCCTATTTATAGCCTGTTTGTGCTGCCCTTCATGTATGCTCTCCTCCCTATTTATAGCATGTTTGAGCGGTGTTGCCCAGTGTGCCCCATCTGGATTAACAGCCATTAAAGGCACACACACACAAAAAAAAGTGCCTGATGGACGATCTCAGACGGGGCACAACTGCAGTTCGAAAGAGGCCTAACATTGACAAAAAAGAGGGTGCAAAGAGCAGAAAAACAGATGGATGGTTCTCACACCTGGAGGATGACCTTACATAGATTCTGCAGAAGCAAAACAGTAGAAAATTTTTAATGAAGACTATTTAGAAAATTGCAATTCTCCTTTCATTTAATAGACTTGGTGCAAAGGTGTCCATAGCCTTTAACATGGCCAAACAATGGCTCACTCTAGAAACAGTCAGTATATTTAGCAAGACAAACAGGATGGCAACTTCTTAATGCTAAATATACAGTTTGTGTGTGAATAAAGCCTTAAAATTATATTTATAAAAAACAAACAAAAAACAACAAAAATCTGATTATTCTCAATGACCATTCCTCCTCCACTATGTCTGAACCAATTTGATTAACAAATATATAAATCACCACTAGAGGTCCTTCTGCTGAGAAGAAGATGTGTAGTTGAGCAGTCCGCAGAGTCTGCAGGTTTGAGGACGTCGGCTTCAAGTTATGTTCACAAGGCATCAGAGTGTGTAGAATATAGGAGGCCGGATATATATACAGGCTTTGTTGCTGCTGATTATTCCCTAGCTTTAGTAAAACTACAACTAAATAATACAGCAGTGTTCTCCAAGCTGTGGGCCTCCAGCTGTTGCAAAACTACAACTCCCAGCATGTTGGACTATATAGTAGTATATAGTATAGGTCAGTGTTTTCCAACCAGGGGTGCCTCCAGCTGTTGCAAAACTACAACTCCCAGCATGTTGGACTATATAGTAGTATATAGTATAGGTCAGTGTTTTCCAACCAGGGGTGCCTCCAGCTGTTGCAAAACTACAACTCCCAGCATGCCCGGACAGCCAACGGCTGTCCAGGCATGCTGGGAGTTGTAGTTTTGCAAGAGCTGGAGGCACCCCTGGTTGGAAAACAGTGATCTAGAGCAAGGGGTCTTTAAACTGTGGCCCTCCCAGCATTGTAGTTTTGCAACAGCTGGAGTGCCACAGTTTGGCGACAACTGATCTAGAAGGCTCATAGGCTCCTCTGTCACATCTGGGTCCAGAACTCTATAACTACAACCCGGGGGGGGGGGGGGTTTTACTAAGGGAGGAACTTACTTAGACAGGCGTTTCACACACTGGTCTAAAGGAGAACTCCAGCATAGAATCTCCGGCATAGACAAAGTTTTAAAGGGTATATCTTAAGACTAAAACTGATGACATATTCACAGGATAGATAAGTATCTAATCGGAGTGGCGGTTAAAGGGGTACTCCGGTGGAAAACTTTTTTTTTTTTTTTTTTTTAAATAAACTGGTGCCAAAAAATTAAACAGATATGCAAATTACTTCTATTAAAAAAAAATCTTAATCCTTCCAGTACTTATTAGCTGCTGAATACTACAGAGGAAATTATTTTCTTTTTGGAGCACAGAGCTCTCTGCTGACATCATGATCACAGTGCTCTCTGCTGACATATCTGTCCATTTTAAGAACTGTCCAGAGTAGGAGAAAATCCCCATAGCAAACATATGCTGGTCTGGACAGTTCCTAAAATGGACAGAGATGTCAGCAGAGAGCACTGTGCTCATGATGTCAGCAGAGAGCTCTGTGCTCCAAAAAGAAAATAATTTCCTCTGTAGTATTCAGCAGCTAATAAGTACTGGAAGGATTAAGATTTCTTTAATATAAGTAATTTGCATATCTGTTTAATTTTTTGGCACCAGTTTATTAAAAAAAAAAAAGGTTTTCCACCGGAGTACCCCTTTAACCGCCACTCCGATAAGATACTTATCTATCCTGTGAATATGTCATCAGTTTTAGTCTTAAGATATACCCTTTAAAACTTTGTCTATGCCGGAGATTTGGAGCTCTGATAAAAAAAAAACTTTAAAGGGGTACTCTGCTGCTAGACATCTAATGGGGATAAGATGTCTGATTGCGGTCATCCCACCGTTGGGGCCCCCTGCAATCTCCTGCAGCACTGGGGTCAGCCACCCCACTGGTGATGTCACGCCATGCTCCCTCCCTTCATGTCTATATGAGGAGGCGTGACTGCTGACACACCCCTCCCATAGACCTGAATGGAGGGGGCGTAGTGTGACATCATGGGGGGCGTGGCTGTGACATCACAGTCACGTCGGCCCGCTCCATGTGTTCTGAACAAAATGTTCAGAATGCTGGGGCACAGGAGTACCCCTTTAAAGCGTACCTGTAACATCACAGAAAAAAAATAATGCTTCTATGTGTTACTCAGTAGGTAATGCAGATGCTGTATATGTCTTTTTATGTGTCTAGCTTCTGTATTTGGCTCACAAATCCCTCTTTTTTCTGCTGCTCACTCATTCTGACATCCATTGTTCAGGAAGGGGCGTGTCCGAAGCAAGCACTGAGCCTGCCCTCACTCACCATATATTCACTTCCTCCCTGAGTCTGCTGGGCTTTGCTGGGTCTCTTCATCCAATCAATGCAGGCTGCTCTGTAACCCCCTCCTCTCTGTTTTCATGCTGCAGTCTGATAGGACAGGAGTGAGCACAGAGGAGTGCTAGCCCCGCCCTCACTTATGGGGTAAGGGGAGCCCTAGTGGTATTTCATTTTTATAAGCCATGATTTCTATAAAAATAACATTTTCCACCGGAGATAACATCCAGTGGAAAACTCATTTTTTTTTTTTTTAAATGAACTGGTGCCAGAAAGTTAAACAGATTTGTTAATCACTTCTATTAAAAAATCTTCCAGTACTTTTTAGTAGCTGTATGCTACAGAGGAAATTCTTTTCTTTTTAATTTCTTTTTTGTCTTGACCACAGTGCTCTCTGCTGACACCTGATGCACGTATCAGGAACTGTCCAGAGCAGGATAGGTTTGCTATGGGGATTTTCTCCTGCTCTGGACAGTTCCTGATACGGGCATCAGGCGTCAGCAGAGAGCACTGTGGACAAGACAAAAAAGAAATTCAAAAAGAAAAAGAATTTAATCTGTAGCATACAGCTGCTAAAAAGTATTGGAAGGATTAAGATTTTTTTAATTTTTTTTAATTTTTTACAAAAGTAATTTACAAATCTGTTTAAATTTGTTAAAAAAAAAAAGTTTTCCACCGGAGTACCCCTTTAATTAAGTATATTAGAAAGGTTAATGTTTGTCAACATGTACAACGTATAAAAAGATTTTAAATTTGACAGCGCCCATTTAAGAGTTTTTGTAGAGTAATTAGCAGATTCAACTGCAAATGTTATCTGTCATTCTAGTGCTACTGGATTACATTATTTTGCCTACAACAACTATAGGTATAGTATGGCACGCTATATTACTAGTTACACCCTACAATAAAAGCTGATGCAGCAAAACAAATGGGACTGCAATGAGGGGTAATGCAGCCAAGGTTCGCTATACCTAGAAATGGTAAATGGGCATCAATCGATAAGCCCCAAAGAGCCGAGGTACGTGCTCCCGAGTCATCCAAGTGCAAGTAAAAAGTGCAAGTGTTCACACCAAAAACCGTGCACAAGGATGCGGTCCATCACAAGCCCTTCTCCGAAAGGAGAGAGGCCCCCCCCAACGAAACCAAACCCATAAGGCACCTGCGAGGTTCCAGGTACAATGTCCCCTTTTGCCGAAGCTACTCAAGGACCGAAAAGTTTTCCCGGCGAGCAGATAGGCGTTATCCAGGTTGCCACCATGGAACCAGTAAAACAGTTTCGGTACTCGTGCCAAAGCACCAGTCCAGGATATTTTTTTTATCTAAGAGCCGAGGAACATTCTCTCGAATCACCCAAAGTGCAAGAAAAAGTGCAAACGTGTTACACTAAAAAAACATGCACAGAGGATGCGGTCTATCGCGAGCCCTTCTCCGATAGGAGAGAGGCCCCCCAACAAACCTTACCATTCGGCTCCAGACCAAAAAGGTACCTGCGAGGTTCCAGGTTCCATGTCCCTTTTCGCCAAAGCTACTAAGGGACAACAAATGCTCCCGGCATCCCCCTTGGCATTAGCCAAGGTATCTGCTCGGGGAGCCGATAACGGTTGGTACCCTGCCCATGCAGGAGGACCCGGGGTGTTTGCAGGGAGGTGCGGAACCTGATGGCCACACACACCTCCCCTAGACCCAGTCCAGGATACTTTTTTTTTTTTTAAGAGCTCAGGCGCGTGCTCTCTATCACCCAAAGTGCAAGAAAAAGTGCAAACGTGTCACACAAAAAAAAAAAAAAAACGTGCACAAAGGATGCAGTCTATCGCTAAGCCCTTCTCCGACAGGAGATAGGCCCCCCAACAAACCTACCCTTCACCTCCGGGCCAAAGGCACTTGCAAGGATCCAGGTTCACCGAAGCTACTAAGGGGCCAAAAATGCACCTGGCTTCAACCTAGGCATCAGCCGAGGAGCCGTATACTGATGGCATCTTAACCGAAGCAAAGATGCCCAGGGGTTGCAGGGAGGTGAGGAACCTAATGGCCACACACACCTCCCCTAGACCGCCAGGAGGGAAACCCAGAAGGGCTACCGCATCCTGCCAATCCTGTGTACAAAACAACACATAAAAGTGGCACAGTAACAAACAAAAAAATAATAAATAAGTGGATAAGTGCAGATATACTGCCCGTTCATCCAGCCGCATCTATAAAAATTTCCCTGATCCTAGCCAGAAGGCCGGGATACCAAGGGTGAGTGCCAAAGGTGAAGAGTAATGGGGCAGTGCGTTCACTCAGTGAGTTATAACACCCAGTGAGTTTCGGCACCTCAGTGTCACCACTCCCCGAGGCACAGAAGTACCTCGGCTCTACACCCCTCTACCTCATGGCGAGACCCGGAAGAAACAGATCACATCAGGACAGCCGTTGAGCTGGTTATGTGGCACCAGCCCCGGAACGCCCCGGTACACCTCCCCCTCCATGCAGCATCCATCCTACATCAATGGCAAAGACTAAACCACTGATAAGAACAGATACTACACTTGATCTTAGCCAAAAGGCCGAGAAGCGATACTATTGTAGAAAGTAATTTTTGGAAAGGTCCCCATGAACACCATGGTAGTGGAGGAGCACAGAGGTGCTTTGAGGAGAGTGGTGTTAGCTCAGGGAGATCTGAGACGTATGAGGCTCGAGCTGGACACACTCCCGAGTGCTGCCCATTGCAATGGTTTTGGGTGGTGGGAGGGGGGGTGTATCAGAATCTAGGTTTTGTAGGAAGTGCCGGATGTTGGTTGGGGAGATTTTGGTGCAGAGGTACGAGAAGAGGAGAGGTCACAGCAATGAGATTTCTGTATGGGACAGTGCGGGGAGATGAGCAGAGGAAGGGGTGGGGGGGGGGGATGCATTCACAAGAAAGCCGTGTCCGACAAAATGCAAATCCCATCCAGCGCACTCACCTTTACGCCTCACTCCAAAAAACACAGGAACTTATTACTAGAGCCTGTCAGGGATTTGCCCCCATTCTGACAGTGTGTGTGATGCCAAGCTCATCTGCAGAAGCTGCTCAACCTCGCTGAAAGCTGCGGCGCTATTGGATGATCTCAGTGACTTCATCCAGCCACATTCATCACTGTATACTCAATGTCCCCGGCACTAGGAATGCAGATCTGCCTTTGGCCTAGTTACACTGAAATCAATAGATGCCGAGAGAGAGACGACCTACAACCGGATGACGGGCGCGTGGTACCAGGAATAAAAGGGACTTCGGAGAGAGGCGTCCGTCACCCGTACACATCAGCGCACACGATATATCACTGGCTCACAGCACAGGCTTTACGGATTTGTGCACGCTCAGCAATTGGGGGGTTCGAGAACAGTGTTCCTGCTCTCGATGCCAGTGTTTCCCAACCAGGGTGCCTCCAGATGTTGCAAAACTACAACTCCCAGCATGCCTGGACAGCTGAAGGCTGTCCAGGCATGCTGGGAGTTGTAGTTTTGCAACATCTGGAGGCACCCTGGTCGGGAAACACTGCTCTATGCAGATAACATAAGATCCTAAGAGCGTTCCGGTGTAATAATGGGATCTCTACGCTGCAGTTAGTTTACACAGCTTCGGCAAGATGGGTCCTGGGATACAACAGGGACAAAAGTGGAGGCTGAACATCTGCCGGTTATGGAAGAGGCGGTGGAGGAGGTTTATCATCGCTGCGTCTTCTGTGTCATCAATCACCTTTCATCTCACATGAATGAAGCAGATTAAGCCGCAGACCCATAGACAGCTCTTCTCTATGTGCACCTACTGCTTTGATTCAGGAAACAGCCTCCCCCCCCCCCCTTCGCTATGAACATGATTCACCTAAAAGAGCCCTGTGACACTACCAATAATTTCCTTCAATGAGAACAGATGACTGCAACGATAAGCACATGAGTAGTCATCCACATGGCGGTGGAGAGAATTGACGCCTACGGGTGCTGAGGCTGAACTCTACGGCAGGTCAATGGGCAGAAACGTGACTAAGTCTAGATACAGAGCACAGGGCAAAAAAAAAGGGATCATTATTCTTTTTTCTAGTTTACTATCATCATGATTATTATTAATATTATTATTAATAGTAGTAACTAGGGATCGACCGATTATCGGTTTGGCCGATATTCACGATTTTGGACATTATCGGTGCCCCGCCTCCCCAGCCAGAGACTGCCGCCGCTGCCCCATTGCCTCCCCCATCCCCGGTTTTATAATTACCTGGGGTCCGCGCTACTTCTGGCTCCTGCGGTGTCCTGCGCTATTGCTGTGCGCTGCGCAATGACGAGTGACGTCACCGTCAGTGTGCACAGTGACAGCGCAGGACGACGCTGGAGCCAGAAGTAGCGTGGACCCCAGGTAATTATAAAACCGGGGATGGGGGAGGCAATGGGTCAGCGGTGGCGGTCTCTGGCCGGGGAGGTGGGGCATTAGGGAGGTGGTGGCGGTGGTGGTTGGACTAAGGAGGACCCCAGGACAGGCAGGGGGAGAGAAGCGGGCGGCGGCAGTGTCTGGCCTCGCCAAAGCCGCTGCAGTTCATTGATTTAAAGCGCCCGCTTTAAATCATTGATCTGCAGCGGCTTCTGCAGGGCCAAGGGGGGGGGGGGGGTGTGTTGGTGGTAAATAGCAGATAATTTATACCGGAATATCGGTATAAGTTATCGGCTATCGGCCTGAAAGGTCACAGATTATCGGTATCGGCCCTATAAAATCTATATTGGTCGATCCCTAGTAGTAACAAACAATAATAATAAAAATTATAATAATATCCATCATAATAAAGAATAATAAACTACATAGTAATTAGAGTTGAGCAAACTTTTGAAAAGTTCGGTTCGCCAGACTTTTCGAGAATCGCGAGTTCGGTTCGGCTTGGTTTGACTCAAACTGGCTGTGTTGGACCACCGGTGTATGGGACCACGGGTATAGCGGTATAGTTGGTGGGGTCAGATGGTATTAACCCCTAGTGTTCGTGACGCCAGAGTTGTTTTTGGTACCTGAACCACAAAAACTGTTTCTCCGCTATTCCAATGGCTAGTTAAGGAAAGGAGAGTCCACGACCAGTTATGGTTTAACGGAGGCTTTACTGAGTTTAAGACAGATGGAATTATCTTCACAGCTAAGGCCAGATTCCCAGAGAGGTGGCCAGGAACTCAGAAGGACCTCGCAGCTTGCTGGAACCAATTATACTTGTAATAAACTTGAGACAATTATCTTGAGGCTTGAATGTGTACAGGACTTGACTACTTGTAGTGACAGCAGACATAGACTTTTGACTTACTGGAATGACTGTAGCTTTGTGGCCTTCCAGGTAGCTGATCACTTGCACTGAGATCTCTGGTGTTTGCTGGTTCTCAGTAAAGACTGATCTCAGAAGAGCTGCTTGCCGCAGAAGAGAGTGAATTGTAATGGCCGCCCCTTTATATAGTGGGGAGCTGGACTAAAGCCCATTGGTCAAGCTGCGGGTCATAAGTTAAGCTGGTACTCTTTGGGAGAAGATGTGACAACAAATCATGTGACTGCATAACATAACATGTGACAGACTTACAGGTCCTTGAGACAACCTCTCACAGGTCCTCTGCTCTATCTATACATTAGGATCCTGTCTATACATTAAAGAAGTATACAAAACATTCTGGAAACAACAGGGGGAGACCCTGCAGGGGAGCCTCCAGGTCACTTAGGGTCTCAACCTGACAGGGCCTAAGGGTAGCTCAGGACTATGTCCTGTTACATGGCAATGAAATAAGCCCCTAAAGCCCCACCCTTTGTGGGTGGGTGGCACAGATCACTGCACCTCAATGGCTACTGTAGCTGGTTCAGGAACACTATTCAATTTAGGTATATGCAGGAATGAGCTTTGAAAAAGGCTTTGTGTGATGTCCCAGTATGGGATATGCATCTCATATCAGTCCTATCAGCTTGAGTCCCTGCACATCCCCCGGTCTCACCTGCACTGTACCCCTATAATCTGTATAATTGTATAGTATGTGTAAAGGACCTTTGATATGGTCACATGGTTATTGATCACATGGTAATGGTTTATACATGTTAAAGTCACATGTTTTGTCACCCAGAGAGCACCAGTTGACCAGATGACCCGCAGCTAGCCTATGGGCTCCATGCTCAGCCCCCTTTATAAGAGGGGGAGGTACTACAATCTCTCTCTTACATCCTGAGGACAAGTTCAGTCCAGACATCTCAGGGTCAGTGTCCAGCACATCTGGAGGCCTCAAGCCTAAATTACAGCCACAAGTCAGTAAGTCAAGTCATCTCTGTCTGCTGTCACTATATTCAGTCAAGTCAAGTCTATTATAGTCAGCGTGGCTGCGCTAAAGTCTGTCAAAGTCACTGCAAGTCCCAGCAAGCTGCGAGGTCCCCTGTGTTACTGATCATCTCTCCGGGATCCTGGCCTAGCTGTATAGACTGTACCATCTGTCTACCTCAGTAAAGCTACCGTTAACCCTGACCTGGCCTTGGACTCTTATTTGCCCTGCCTAATTAGGACTAGCGGTGCTACCGTTTGGGTGGTTCTCGATAAAACCACGCCCTGGTGTCACGAACATTTAGGGGTTAACACCATCTGCCCCTGGGCTACAACATCTGCCCCATACACCTCACATCGCACCCCCGCGGCTCACCACATTCAGATTTGTGGTAGCAAAAGATGAGCCCTTCAGAGGCTTTCTAATCTGTATCTCTCTATCTTTCTAATCAATAACTGTCCCTATTTCTGTGTCTCTCTCTGTCCAGCACTCTGAATGTAGCGGGTGACGTCACTGCCCTCTTATCTGTGTAAAAATTCCCCCCCCCCCCCTCTTGCTGTGTCCTATTGGCCTTTGTGCTGATTGACACAATAAGCAGCAAATCACATGATAGACCTGGGTTATCATGTGATCTGCTGATGTCCAGACGTCATCTCACCGCCCCCTGGCCGCCCTGTTTCTTCCGTCCGCCAAAAAAAACATGCTTTCAGGTTTTTCACGTTATTTACCGGCTTGCTCGAGTGTTCGCAGAGCCGGTAAAATCCAAATTTCCGGGTTGAATCTGGGTTTTCCGGATTCGGCTAGCTATAATAATAATAAGAAGAATGATAATAATAAGAATGATAATACCAATTAAAAACTATACAACAATAATAATACAATAGATAATCGATATGGCACAGCTCACACGTTCGCCCCTCCCGCATCTCGGACCGAACCGGACCTTGGTTCTTATAATGTATGTCATATGTAGGAGAATGATGGGTTAAACCCTGGGAGATCCTCCCATGGGTGGATCCCCATTTTTCCCCTCCATAAAAGAGATCCATGTGCACACTTTGTTTGTAAGACTAAGGCCGTTGATTGCGGCCGAAACGCGTCACCTGTCATTGTTTGGTGTTATGGCTGAATAAATTTTCATATTGCTTGACATCCGCGCTGGACATTCTTTGCTCTTAACAATAATAATACTAATAATAAAATACATAATATTATACATCATATTAATAATGTACATAATATTCACTACTACCTGCAGCTGCGAAACTCAGTTGACAAAGAGTCATAATAAGACATAAAATCGGGAAAAAAAAAATAAGAAAAAGGTTCTGCTCCCCCTCCCCAAGACCTAGTGCCACTCTTGTCCATGGCTGTGTCTGGTATTGCAGTGCAGTCCAATTTAAGATAAGGAAAGTATGATCAGGCCAGTATCCAAGCAACAGTTCCCCAATGGCAGGGTCCCATAACTTGTAGCTCTTCAGCCGTTTCAAAACTACAATTCCCATCGTGCCCGGTCAGCTGAGGCCTCTATGGAAGTGTTCGTTATCCTGTGGCTCTCCCAACAGTTTCGAAACTACAACTCCCTTCGGCTGGCAGGGTATGATGGGAATAGTAGTTTTGAACCTTTCGGTAGAACCACAGGCCAGAGAGCACTGTTTTATAATATGTATGTATACCTTGGGATACAAGATTGCTTCTTGCTAAGAGAATATGCAATAGAAGAATCCACTCTGGGACGCTCGGTGCCCATGGCACTAATGCCTCTGAGATACTGCTGGTTACAAGCCAAGATTCCCTAAGATATCAGCTGTCCGGAAACCAGTTATCCAGGATGATCAAAGATAAAAAATAGTCAATACAGAATGACATATCCCAGCACTTGTCTTATAGCTACTGTAAGAACTGCTAAATAATTAATCAAAGGAGACATTGTAGTGGGGAGAACAATAAAGTCATATATAAGATCCTATATGCTGTATACATATATGCAGTATATATATATACACACACACATACATACATACATATACACACACACTAGCTGAGTACCCGGTGTTGCCCGGTTTTTCCTTTCTAATCCTTGTTGGGGAGGAAAATCAACAAAGGAGGAAACTTTTGACTTCATATATCCATCCCCATATATTGTTGTCATATCCCGACCCCACATCCCATCCCCATATCCCGATTTCATATCCCAACCTCATATCCCCTCCTTATGTCCCGTCCTTATGTCTCGTACTCATACCCCGTCCCCATATCCCGACCTGATATCCCGTCCTCATATCCCATCCTCATATGCTGTCCTCATACCCTGTCCCCATATCCCAACCTCATATGCCGTCCTTATGTCCCATCCTCATATTCTGTCCTCAGGTGGGACCGAGTTGTGATGAAGATATTCTAAGCCAAAAATAGAAGGGGACGTGGCTTTGTGGAAAAGGGAGTGATTTGCAAGCCAGACCGTTGCACAAAAAGGGTAGAAAATAAAGGGAGTGGGGCTTAAACAGTGGGCATGTCTTTGTGAGATGGGGTGTGGCTTGCAAGCCGGACTGACACATTCACCAGGAGATACGGAGCGGAGTGGAATAAGGTACTGGAAGTCCCATATACTTGCATGGGACTTGAAACAAAAACCCATCTTTTATATAAGGGTGTAGGTAAGGGTTAATTTAACTATCATATATTTTTAAGTAACATGTGACCAGGTATTATCGAAATATCTCCAGCTGTACGGAAGTTATGCCGGAACATACATTTCCCATTGATTTGCATGGGACTCCAACCCTCACAAATGGGGGTAGTTAAGGGTAAAATTAACTATCCTATATTTTAAGTGGACATATAAGTAACATGTGACCAAGTTACATGTTAATATCTTTAGCCGTTTGGCCGTGATGCTGGAACATACACACATACACACATATATACACACATACACACACACACACACACACACACACTGGGGGACATGGATCAAAGATTTAAGGCAAAATTTAGCTCAAGCTGTTTTTTTGCGTCTTTTTTTGCGCACATTCTGGTGGAGCTTTTCCTCCAGATGTGTAGGTTTCCATTTACCTTGGAGTGACATATTTAGTACGCACAAATTTACTAACTGCGTACATTTCATTTACACGCAGAAATCTTGCGCAATTACCATATTTTTAACGCAAATATAAGCCATCTTGGACTGCACGTAGCAAGATGCTATAAGTCATCGATTTCATTTTTCAAAGAGTGGATTGAGGAGATTACTATATTCGCCACAATTTATGAAACTCATTGCGCTTGATTGATAAGTTTAGAGCTTCTGCGCATAATTTAGAATTCAGCAAAAGGGGTAAACTGCTTCTACCATACACAAATAAGGATACATGTCCCCCATTGAGTTTTATATATATAGATATACACACATCTCAATTGTTACATTACAATGGTCTTCTAGGTGTCCGGCACCATTGTCCCATACAGTTACTGCTGAACAGTCCTCTCTATCCCTTCCCTGCAACCATTTATATGACCAGTACAAGGAGAACACAGGACATTAAAACCAGGATAAGAGTGAAGACTCGATTGTTCAGTAACCATTGGACCTTAGGTATGAAGCATTAACCCTTCCACTGCCCTACACTAAGGATCCTTATTCCTTACTTTAACCCATTAACTGCCATAGACCACGACCAGGTATACTGACAATAACCTCTTTACTGTCATAAACCGCTACAGTTGCTTTATAACTAAGGCTCAGTGCGATAAAGGGGTATTCTGAGTTATACTAACTTATCCCATATTCACAGGATGGAGTTACAGATCAGAGTCCGACTGCTGGGACTGCTGTGATCTCACACTTATTCCTTATGCACAGGACAACAGATAAGTTCATTTAACTCTGAATATCCCTTTAATATTTATTATTGATGCTGTTCTCTATTTTCCAGCTCAGGGAACAGAGGGCAATTCCCCAACTCCTCTTCTCAGTATAAACAAAAGGTTTAGAGAGCATTTCCCTGTACTCAGGGAACTTACTAAAACTATCTACTTCTTAGAAAGTGCAAACTTAGATGGACATTTGAAGGGCCCATTTAGAAATAAATATCAGTTTGGAAAAGTTATAGACAGAAATTCTGTGTGCGACAAGCAGCGACTCAATCAGTGGGTGTTAGGACCATTCGGACATAGTGGAGTCCAGAATATGAATTTTGCGATTCAGAAAAGAATGGGAGGCTGCTGCACCAGAATTTACGCTTGCTACACCCCTATTTGGACCCAAACACTTTTTAAACAAATTAAGCCAGGTACCAATTACAAGTTCTAGTGCATTAGTAATAGTAAATCAACCAATGTCCTGATGTTGGTCAGCCTTAGGATGTTTTCTGTAGAGAAAAGCATAGTTTACACGGCCCTGATGCTGGGGGTCTGTTCTGAGGACTAATAATTAAATAGATGTGTCAGCAGTATTAAGCAAGTGCCAAGGGGGCAGGATCATCCTATTAGGTGCCAAGAGCGCTCTGTATTGCAACCACTGGCCCCTTCTCACTCTATGATTGATTCAGGGTCTGATCATACAGGAGTCAGGCCTAAGGTGTGATCATACAGGGGTCAGGTCTAGGGTCTGATTATACAGGGGTCAGGTCTAGGGTCTGATCAAACAGGGGTCAGGTCTAGGGTCTGATCAAACAGGGGTCAGGTCTAGGGTCTGATTATACAGGGGTCAGGTCTAGGGTCTGATTATACAGGGGTCAGGTCTAGGGTCTGATTATACAGGGGTCAGGTCTAGGGTCTGATTATACAGGGGTCAGGTCTAGGGTCTGATTATACAGGGGTCAGGTCTAGGGTCTCATTATACAGGGGTCAGGTATAGGGTCTGATTATACAGGGGTCAGGTATAGGGTCTGATTACACAGGGGTCAGGTCTAGGGTCTGATTATACAGGGGTCAGGTCTATGGTCTGATCATACAGGGGTCAGGTCTAGGGTTTGATTATACAGGGGTTAGGTTTATAGTCTGATCATACAGGTGTATAGTCTAGTGTCTGATCATACAGGGGTCATGTCTGATCATACAGGGGTCGTCTAGAATCAAAAAATATAGGGGTCTGGTCTGGAGTCTGATAGTATAGGGTCTGGCCCAGGTTCTGATAATATAGGGATCTGGTCTGGAGTCAAATAATACAGGGGTCTGGAGTCTGATAATACAGGGGTCTGGAGTTTGATAATACAGGAGTCTGGTCTGGAGTGTGATAATACAGGGGTCTGGTCTGGAGTGTGATAATACAGGGGTCTGGTCTGGAGTCTGATAATACAGGGGTCTGGTCTGGAGTCTGATAATACAGGGGTCTGGTCTGGAGTCTGATAATACAGGGGTCTGGTCTGGAGTCTGATAATACAGGGGTCTGGTCTGGAGTCTGATAATACAGGGGTCTGGTCTGGAGTCTGATAATACAGGGGTCTGGTCTGGAGTCTGATAAAATAGGGGCCTGCTCTGGAGTTTGATAATATAAGCATCTGCTCTAGGGGTGAATGAATTTAGGAATTTGTTAGTTACATTTTCACCAAACCTGGCACCTAAGGCGATGACAATAACAGACTGCGAGGCAGCATTTACAAAAAGTAACTAGCTGGTAAATGTTTATGTTATCTATAAAATCCTAATTCTTTGGTTATTTGTAATTAAGAAATATACAATCTAACAAAATAATAACTGAAGAATAACAAAGTTGATCTAGAATATATTAAACTAACACAACCCAGGCCACATTCTGGTGAAGAATACACATCAGTACACACAGGACTATTGTATTGCACAGTTTTGTCTGCTAAATTCTGCAGCTTTACCTTGGGAACATAATACGTAGTTATCCAGTAATATCAGGACGATGTCACTCACTTCATCATTCCAGCTACTCCCGAAACATCCTCTTTGATACCTCATCCCAGCTCATCTCCGGCCAGGATAGGGTCAGATATCAGACAGGAAGAAGGGGACATCAGCTTCCAAGTCATCAAGGAAGATTAATATAGAAGGGACTCCACTTTATAGTCTCAAGATCGACAATATACACAAGTATTTCCCAACCAGTGGGCCTCCAGCTGTTGCCAAACTAAAACTCCCAACATGTCCGGAGAGCCAACGACTAATCCCACCACTAGATTCTTGTAAATAATACAACCCCGATAGGGTTCACATGACTCTAATAGAGCATAGTGCGATCATACGGTGAGCCTTATGCCTCTAAAAAGTGCTGTACACCTAAAGATAAAGGCTTAAATAGTCAATAAATAATGTTAATGGGGTACTCCGGTGGAAAATCCTTTTTTTTATTACTTCTATTCAAAATCTTAAAGGGGTTATCCAGGAAAATTTTTACACATATATATATATATCTCAACTGGCTCCAGAAAGTTATACAGATTTGTAAATTACTTCTATAAAAAAATCTTAATCCTTTCAGTACTTATGAGCTTCTGAAGTTAAGGTTGTTCTTTTCTGTCTAAGTGCTCTCTGATGACACCTGTCTCGGGAGCTGTCCAGAGTAGAAGCAAATCCCCATAGCAAACCTCTTCTACTCTGTGCAGTTCCTGAGACAAGCAGAGATGTCAGCAGAGAGCACTGTTGCCAGACAGAAAAGAACAACTCAACTTCCGCAGCTGATAATTTTTGGAAGGATTAAGATTTTTTAAAACAAGTAATTTACAAATCTGTTTCACTTTCTGGAGCCAGTTGTTATATAAAAATAAAAAATAAAGTTTTTTCCTGGAATACCACTTTAATCTTTCCAGTACTTTTCAGCTGCTGTATGCTTCACAGGAAGTGCTTTTCTTTTTGAATTTCTTTCCAGTCTGACCACAGTGCTCTCTGCTGACACCTCTGTCCATTTTATGAACTGCTCCAGAGCAGGAAAGGTTTACTATGGAGATTTACTCCTGCTCTGAACAGTTCCTGACATGGACAGGAGGTGTCAGCAGCGAGCACTGTGGTCAGACAGAAAAGAAATTCAAAAAGAAAAGAACTTCCTGTGGAGCATACAGCAGCTGATAAGTACTGGAAGGTTTAAGCTTTTTAAACAGAAGTAATTTACAAATCTGTTTAACTTTCTGGCACCAGTTGCTTTAAAAAAAAAAAAATCCCACTGGAGTACACCTTTAAGTAAATTCCAATAGGGACATAGTAATTATCATGTAATTGTGCTTTGTGTGTGAATGTGTCAAAACAACAAAACAAAAAATCTATTAGTATAAACATATAAAAACTTCCCACTTGTGCTACAGCGGGCTCTGTATATGCAGTAGGAAGTTATACTTCAGCCCGGTAGTCAATGTTGCCAGCTGGGTTAGCGCCACAAGTTTTAGCAAGGCAATCATATAAAAAAAAGGGGCGCCATTTTTTCCCCCCAGCTATACGCTGCCATATCATATAGAGGACCCATCCACTTGCCTGAGCACACACTTTCATTACACACAATTACAAGTCCTGTTCACACTACAGAGATTCGGTACAGATTCCGCTTGCATTGATCGCAATGGGATTTTGCCGCTTAGTCCACACGTCAGAAGGTCCGTACTGAAACTTCCGACTACTAATAAGGCTGCATTCACATCTGGTTTTTGCAATACGGTTCCCGTATAAGTTTTTTTGTAAAAAAAAAAACGTATGTCTCAAAAACGTTCCGAACCGTATACAACGTATATACCTCTGGATGGTTTTAAACTGTATACGGTTTGAAAACAGATGTCCGGTTGCATACGGTTTAATACGTTTTTTGGAAGAAAAAAAATGGATACGGTTTTATGTTTGTCCTTAATTAAATAAAGTTCTTCTTGTTCAATTTGTGGGAAGAACTTTCGGCATGCACTGCGCATGTGCAAACTGCCAAACCGTATTGTGCAAACCGGATGGAACCGTACGCACAATACGGTTCAGTATGGTTCCCATTGACCACCATTTAAAAATAAAAAAAAACGTATACGGGTTGTATCCGGTTTTTCACCTGGACATAAAACCGTAGTAAACTACGGTTTTGTGTACGGAGAAAAAAATGGATAAAACCGTAAATGATGCAAAACGAATACAACCGGATGCTACGGTTTTCAATGACATGTCTATACATACGGTTTGCAATACGGTTTTTACACTGAAGCCGGATACGGGAACCGTATTGCAAAAACGAGATGTGAATGCAGCCTAGATTGGAAAAGCAGTGTTTTTCCTACCGGGGTGCTTCCAGCTGTTGCAAAACTACAACTCCCAGCATGCCCAGACAGCCGTTGGCTGTCTGGGCATGCTGGGTGTTGTAGTTTTACAACAGCTGGAGGCACACTGGTTAGGAAACACCACCTTGGAGTATGCCAGAGCTTTCTGAGGACTGATTTAACAAAGACATTTAAGACCTTTTAAAAAAAGATTTTTTTACAAGAAAAAAATTTTTAATAGCTGAAGAGAAAATGTTTCCTGCTAATAAGTATCCTCTGCACACAAAAAAGAGCCGTGGTTAATATTGTCAATTCCCCTTAAATGTCACCTCTGACTCACAGCGGCGCTTAGAAATGATCCTTAAATAAGGACAAAAAGAGAAAAAGCAAAGAATACCAGAGCGGGCACGGGAACGTCAGAATCACTGGGCTCATTGTGGGATGTATTGCGCGGAGAGTCGCCTGCCATCACCGAGCAAAAGAATAAGACTGGAGGGGGAATTCTCTCTCTTCTTTCTGAGTCTCATTAGTAACAGAGCTCCCCGAGGGTCCGACATGAGATGACTGTGTGTCCCCAATACAATGGGGTCTTTTAGCTGTAAATAAGACAAGTGGTCTCATGGATGAGGAGGAGAGAGGCAGAAGATTCTGATCCGCAATGACTTCCTGAACAAAACGCGCACATTACCTCACCGAGCCGAAGAAAATATCCCAGACAATACAGTACATGTCTCTGATCGACTGTTCTTGTAGGTTATTAGTACTAAACATTCTGACTTTTGGGGGATCAATTTAACTGGGAACCTTGTTATAATCTTGTATTGAAGACCCCCATCCCCACCACCACCTCCATCTAGAAGCATGTCGGACATCTTGCGGTCTTCAGAACCACAGCAATTTGCCATGACATTGGTTGAGAAATCGTTCAGCAGGGATATCGGCCCATCTCGATGCAGATTAGATGGAGGTTCTGATATGGTCTGAGAAGCCATTTAAAGGGGTACTCCAGTGGATTTTTTTTTTTAAATCAACTGGTGCCAGAAAGTTGAAACAGATTTGTAAACTACTTCTATTTAAAAATCTTAATCCTTCCAGTATTTATCAGCTGCTGTATATACTACAGAGGAAGTTCTTTTCTTTTTTGTATTTCTTTTCTGTCTGACCACAATGCTCTCTAATATAAATGGCAAAGAAAACAAAGGTGCTCTGCACTCACCACTAGATGCTGGTTATACGGTTTCCATCTCGGGCTGATACTCCGGCACGGCTCTCAGGACACTGCCGGGCGCTCAGAGGCGGTTTCACGCATAGGAATGCGCTTCTTCAGACAGTCGCCTCTGAGCGCCCCACGCTGCCCTGAGAGCCGTGCCGGAGTATCTGCCCGAGATGGAAGCCGTATAACCAGCATCTAGCGGGGAGTGCAGAGCACCTTTGTTTTCTTTGGCATTCATATTGGTGACTACTGTTCGCTTTGTTCTAGCACCACCGCTGCTGGAGATTGCTTGGCTACCTGTCCAGGTGCCTCATTGTCCTTCTGAGGGTCTATGTTTGTGAGGTATCAGTGGCACTTATGTTTCTATGGTTACCACAGTGTTCTCTGCTGACACCTCTGTCCATGTCAGGAACTGTCCGGAGCAGGAGCAAATCCCCATAGCAAACCAATCCTGCACTGGACAGTTCCTGACAGGGACAGAGGTGTCAGAAAGAAAAACTCAAAAAGAAAAGAACTTCTTGTGGAACATACAGCAGCTGATAAGTACTGGAGAGATTGAGATTTTTATATAGAAGTTATTTAGAAATCTGTTTAACTTTCTGGCACCAGTTGATTTAATAAAAAAAAATTCCACTGGAGTACCCCTTTAAGTCCCATCCTAGAGAGGTCTATAGAATACATTTGGAGACTGTGAAGGCCGGGAAAGCAATGTCATGTTCCTGAAGCTAATACATGTATACCTGGATGAACCTGGTGGATGATGTATTGTCCAGCTCATAGTCTCCTTCCTCCATGAAGGGATGAACTTAGTTGCCACAATGTTCAGATAAGCCAAATGGTCCAAATGCCTATCCACGGGTATCAAAGGAGCCAGGGTGTACTAAGAAAACATTACATCTCCTTCACCTCGCTGAATTGTTTACACCCAACAAAAAAAGGTACATGCTTTTTGTGCCAAATTCTGCCCCTCCCGTCAGCATGGTGCCACGGAAATCTGGACCCATCTGACAAAGCAATAATTGTTTTTCTGTATCCAGCTGGCCAGTCCATGTTTTTCTACAGAAATCTGGATCCATCTGACCTGGTCAAGATTCTCCATAGAGATCTGGATCTATCTGACCAGACCATGTTTCTCTACAGAGCTCTGGATCCATCTGACCAGGCCCCTGTTTCTCTATAGAGATCTGGATCCATCTGACCAGGCCATGTTTCTCTATTGAGATCTGGATCCATCTGACCAGGCCATGTTTCTCTATAGAGATCTGGATCCATCTGATCAGGCCATGTTTCTCTATAGAGATCTGGATCCATCTGACCAGGCCATGTTTCTCTATAGAGATCTGGATCCATCTGACCAGGCCATGTTTCTTTATAGAGATCTGGATCCATCTGACCTGGTCAAGATTCTCCATAGAGATCTGGATCTATCTGACCAGGCCATGTTTCTCTATAGAGATCTAGATCCATCTGACCAGGCCATGTTTCTCTGCAGAGATCTAGATCCATCTGACCAGGTCATGTTTCTCCACAGTGACCTGGATCCATCTGACCAGGCCATGTTGTTCCACAGAGATCTGGATCCATCTTACCAGGCCATGTTTCACTATAGAGATCTGGATCCATCTGACCAGGCCATGTTTTTCCACAGTGATCTGGATCCATCTGACCAGGCCATGTTTCCCCACAGAGATCTGGATCCATCTGACCAGGCCATGTTGTTCTATAGAGATCTGGATCCATCTCACCAGGCCATGTTGTTCTATAGAGATCTGGATCCATTTGACCAGGACATGTTTCTCCACAAAGATCTGGACCCTTCTGAGCAGGCCATGTTTTTCCCACAGAGATCTGGATCCATCTGACCAGTCCATGTTTCCCCACAGAGATCTGGATCCATCTGACCAGGTCATTTTCTCCACAGAGATCTGGGTCCATTTGACAAGGCCATGTTTCCCCACAGAGATCTGGATCCATCTGACCAGGTCATTTTCTCCACAGAGATCTGGATCCATTTGACAAGGCCATGTTTCCCCACAGAGATCTGGATCCTTCTGAGCAGGTCATGTTTTTCCCGCTGTTCACTGATACAATTTTTGCACCCTGTAGTTTTGCTTTTTTGTTTCCCTTAGACACCATGGTGCTGTAGCTGGTCACCTGCTGTAATAGCCCATTCATGGTATGGTGCAGTGAGTTGTGGGTTTGCATAATAGCTGGACACCAGTGTTGTATTTGGCTACAGTCTTCTGACTGTCCTCTGCCTGTTCATCAGAACAATTCCTGACTTTCTCCTTTTACCCCCTTCAGCCATAAATTGTTTCCACCACACAATCCCCTTAACATAACCCTTTTCCTTGATTGTACCATTCTCCCCGATAATCAGACCTCGCTCCAAGTCCTTCCGATCACTGGATTTTCCCATCTAATGAGAGTTCACACTAAGGGTAGGGTCACACATAGCACATCTACAGCGTATTTGACGCTGTGGATGTGCTGATGACAGTCCCTAGACTGAGCCTGTGTGTCCTGCATTGTCTGCGATTCACACACACACGTGCAGTTTACTCGCGGACATCACGGTCGCTCCCCCTGCTCCCTGAGCTAGGCCGAGAGGGACCACGATGTCCGCGATGCGATGTGCGCACATGACTCGCAGATCCCTGTGTGTCTGCTCATAGGTGCGAATTGCTGCTACGAGCAGACACACAGGGACACAGCAGGGGACTCACTCTAGGGACAGTCATCAGCACATCCACAGCATCAAATACACTGCGGATGCGCTGCGTGTGAACCTACAATATAATTGATCCACAGAAAACAGATGACTTCAGGGTCACGGGTCTGATCTCCATATAGAGAAGATCCAACCGTGAGTGGGCAGTAGCCTTTAATAAAGCTACTATTCAGTGTAGACGCGTGCAAGGTCTTCAGCCGCTGAATAATTGCATCCACTGAAAGCAAGCAGAGATGTGGAGCATAGTAAGAGAACAAAAACAAAGTTTATTTGAAAGTTGAAGAGCTTTTCATTATAGTGATTCATTGTCATTTACATAATACCCCTTGTTCACAATGTGAGAAAAAACCCACATAATAACTACAGTGTATAAAGGAGCTGACTCACCGTACGGGATGTTATCCCGACTTCTTGTATCGCACTTCCCGGACCCTGTCGTGAGCACAAAACAATCATCTAGTCACGGATCACACTCCTACTCAGCAGCTATTTGGGTTCTGTGTGAGTGAGAGCTGTCACTTCTGCACAATTCACAGAAGGCATGGTGTGAACAGCAAAGACGCGGTGTCACAGACTCCTATAAAGGAAACCACTTACCACATTCCTAATGACCGGAATGACGCACCAAAAAGGGCAACACACTAAATGTATGGTGCAGATCACTGGCTACGATAACGTGTTTGCACATGGTGCCCATTTTCTGCCGATCCACGATTGCGTTGACCGTGCAAGAGGGGGTCAGCAGCTGTTTCTTTCTTAATCTGATAATGTTATTTGATAATTTAAGGTTTAGCTGGTCGGCATTACGTTTATTTTTTATCAGTGGTTTCAACTGTAAAACAATCTATTGTCTGCAGTTATCAGCTGTGGAAAGTAGTATTCTCCATGATCCCCACTCCCAGAACTGCTGCTTTACACTTAGCAGCCACTTTATTAGTTACACCTTCATAGTGTGGTAGCCCTTGGGGGGTGTATGGTAGGGATGGTATGGTGTTGGTATATAAGGGGTTAATATTAACCCTGTCACTCGTGACGCCAGGGTGAGGGCTGGTATGCTGGATCTATGTTCCGGCCTATCGCCGCCCTTCCCAGAAGCGATAGGTGCAATGAAATGACTGAAGGTCCACAAGCAGATTTAACTTGAACTTGAATAACTTTACTGCAGTGCTTGCAATATCCAATGCGTAGTAACAGTCTCATATAACAGTTTTTAGGTTGCTTAGCGACTGGAAGAAGTTGCGGACCTTGCATTAAACTTGTAGTCTCTGAATTTAGGGAGTGATATGCAGATCCGTCCGGATTTAGGGGAAATATTGGGTCCGGTGATACTGCAGAGTGCTTAGGGGATGACACACTCTATAATTTAGATCATTCAGCCGTTGCCGCAAGGCTCAGGCCTAACTCACTGCGATTACTGCAGTATAGGTCTTCTCTCATAAAGAAACAGGAGAAAGAGAGCGAGAAGATGGCTGCCACTCCCTTATATGGGCAGGGGGCGTGGCGATTCTGATTGGTCCGAACGTCTGCCATTCACCAGTACATGGTGTGATGGGATTACTGACGTAAGAGTGCCTCCAAAGGCCCTTAAGCTAAAACCATAGAGTTCACCTTGTCACATGACCCACAGGTCCTGCAACGCTAATAGAAACAGGTAATTAACCATTTATATACAGAAATACTACTATATACATTATTCTATGGACAAATTAGAAATCTATATACTATAATAGAGGCGACTAGGGGCGGACTGACTAACAGAGATTACTAAGTTCTAGGGACTCTGGCTACGGGGACCCATAGATAAATAAGTACCGTATGAAATGTGGTACTGGGACACCACAATAGTACTTCTACAGTTTCCGCTGCTGTAGCCCATCTGCTAAAAGGTTGGATATGTTCTGCATTTAGAGATGGTATTCTGCATAACTTGACTGTAAGGAGTGGTTATGTGAGTTACTGTTGCCTCTCTGTTATCTCGAACCAGTCTGCCCATTCTCCTCTGATATCCACACAACAGCTACTCACTAGATATTTTCGGTTTTTCAGATCCTTCTCTGTAAACTCTAGAGATGGTTGTGCGTGAAAATCCCAGATCAGCAGTTTCTGAAAAACTCAGATCAGCCCGTCTGACACCAACAACCAACACTACTTCTGGCTATTATATCACTTAACCCCTTAAAGGAAAACAGTCAGCTTGCTTCCCCGCACTAACCAGCGGTACTCGCTGGTAGTGCAGGGGATGCTGATCAGTTTGATGCATACCATGCCCGGATCCGCCGCGCTGTTTGCCCATTATTTTCTTTCTTCTTGATATGCAAATTAGCTGCTAACTGGCATGGGCTGGGTTACTGCCTTTATCTGGCACTGCCTTTATCAATGCATGTCATAGCGGGATGGTCCCAGCTGCTATGAGCAACCGGGACCAGAGGCTAATGCCGGACATAACAGTTCACAGTGATGTCTAGCATTAACTCCGTAGATGCCGCGATCAAAGTGGATTGCGGCATCTAAAAAGGAAATAAAAGGATCCCGGTTGATCGATGCAGCTGATCAGGACCCGGTCAGCTGAGAGCATGGCCTGAGGGGTTCTTACCTGCCTTCTCTCTGTCGAACCAGTTATTTAATGATCCAGGAAGCCATGGCAGCCTAGAGCAATGCAGCGCGGATAACACGGATTAAGGCTGTGAAGATGGACGCTCATCATATTTTGAGGTCACAAGACGCCTTTCTTAGATAAGACAGCAGTGAGCCTGTTCTATCGGAAGCTACTGTGGACCAAGTAAGGCTTCCTTCTCCCTTAATATCTAATGACCAGTAATATGAGCTTCCACCCTTCACATCACTGGTCTTATCCTGAGCAGAAAGGAGGGGAGAAGGGACAGAGCTCTGAGTGTGACGCGGTGATATGGAGAGATTTTTGTCTGTACATGTTCCCTTAGAATTGTAAAGTGCTGCAGAATATGTTAGTGCTATAAAAATGTATTTATAAGGGGTCTTTGGGAGCCTCAATTGCACATGGGGCTGGATAAGACATGAACCTCTACTGTATATTACCTAGAGCTACACAACTGTCGACAACAAAGGAGACACGGCCGTGTGGGCTCTACACGCAGAACATATCAGTTAAAGGAATTCTCCATAGGAGACGTGCGCACGTGGAGGGATGCAAAAGGTCACACGTCCTGATCATCCCCTGATGTTACTAGAAAGTGTGTAATATGGGATGAAACGAAGGAGAGAAAGAACATCGCTATTGAAAAGGTCACTAAGGAGAACGGCGGGGACAATAAGACGTCTTACATCATGAGAAGAATCACAGGAAGAGTCAGCGCTTACAAGGACACAGGCAGCACAGCTCTTCTACCACAGCCGCATCAGTCACACAAGGACTTAGATAAGACCTTACATGCCGCTCAATGACGCCACCTAGAGGGGCTCTTGGAAAGTGAATACAATGCTCTGAATTCTATGTCAAAATGTAAGACTCTCCAGCTGTGTGAAACTACAACCCCCAGCATGCTACAAGGTTGTATGATAAGAAGGTACACAGGCACAGGGGACAAACTGGATTAGGCTGCATTCACACCACGTTTTTGCAATACAGTTCCCGTATACGTGTTCAATGTGAAAACCGTACGGAACCGTATTGAAAACCGTATGCATGGACTCTCCATTGAAAACCGTATGCCAAAAGATGCATCAGGTTGTGTCCGTTTTGCATCCTGTACAGTTTTGTCAGTTTTTTTTTCCCATACCCAAAACTGTAGTCTACCAGGTTTTTTGGTCCGAGTGAAAAACTGTATTACACTGTATACTTTTTTTTTTTAACATGGGAGTTAGAGATGAGCGAACTTACAGTAAATTCGATTCGTCACGAACTTCTCGGCTCGGCAGTTGATGACTTATCCTGCGTGAATTAGTTCAGTCTTCAGATGCTCCGGTGGGCTGGAAAAGGTGGATACATTCCTAGGAAAGAGTCTCCTAGGACTGTATCCACCTTTTCCAGCCCACGGGAGCACCTGAAAGCTGGACTAATTTATGCAGGAAAAGTAATCAACTGCCGAGCCGAGAAGTTCGTGACGAATCGAATTTACTGTAAGTTCGCTCATCTCTAATGGGAGTCAATGGGAACCGTACAGAACTGTATGTGTGTACGGTTCCATCCGGTTTTGACCATATGGTTTTTGACTTTGCAGTTTTTTTTCTGGGAATTTCAATCAAACAAGTGAAACTTTATACAAAATGGAGTGAAAAGTTAGAAACTTATACTTTTTTTTTTTTTTTTTTACAAAACAGATGCAACAGGACATAATTTTGCAAACCGTATACGGTTTTTAACTGTATACGGGTTGAAATTTGTACACACATTTTGATACAGTTTAGTCAGGTTTTAAGGAATCAAAAACCGTACACGGGAACTGTATTGCAAAAACGTGGTGTGAATGCAGCCTTACAACAGGTGCCAAGACCGAGCCAATAATACGTGGTGATTTTGCCATCAATGTGTCATAACTGTGAACCTCCAGCTGTTGCAAAACTACAACTCCCAGCATGCCCAGACAGCCGTTGGCTGTCTGGGCATGCTGGAAGTTGTAGTTATGCAACAGCTGGAGGTTCACAATTTGGAGACAACTGGTATATGGCATATAGCAGTTCTCACAGTTAGTAACATAGTTCATAAGGTTGCAAAAAGGCGAGAGTCCATCAAGTTCAACCTATAACCCTAATGAGTCCCTACTGAGTTGATCCAGAGGAGGCAAAAACCTTCATACTAAAGATAAAAATTAGCTGCTTGTCATGTATAAATCATCTGTGTTGGATGGGATTTAGCTCTCCATGAGAGTACGTAGGCAGCAGACATTCTGAACAAGTAAGGCTATGTTCACATTGAGGAATGTGAACGGAATCTCCGCAAGCTGAATTCCGCTGAATCTAGCGCCGTCACCATTAGAGATGAGCGAACTTACAGTAAATTCGATTCGTCACGAACTTCTCGGCTCAGCAGTTGATGACTTATCCTGCATAAATTAGTTCAGCTTTCAGGCTCTCCCGTGAGCTGGTAAAGGTGGATACATTCCTAGGAGACTCTTTCCTAGGACTGTATCCACCTTTTCCAGCCCACCGGAGCACCTGAAAGCTGAACTAATTTACGTAGGATAAGTCATCAACTGCCGAGCCGAGAAGTTCGTGACGAATCGAATTTACTGTAAGTTCGCTCATCTCTAGTCACCATGGATTGCAATGCAGGGCTCGCAGACTTCCGCATAAAAAAGAATGAATATCAATATGAGCGTCGAAATTCCGCAATGTGAACAGGTCCGTGGGAGACCCATTCACACTAATGTTCGGGGTTCACACCACGGAATTCCAATTCCTCAGTGTGAACATACCCTTAGGGTGCTGAATTCTGCGAACGGAGATTCCGCAGTGTGAACGCACCCTTAAGCTGCAGTGAAAAGCAAAAGGGGAAGACAGGTAATAGATACACAGGTCCTTCAACCATATCTCTTCATCACAGCTCGGCCCCAAATCATGCCCCCTCCCACAAGTCACGCCCCTGCAATGCCACATTCCCTTCGGGATACGAGGATGAGATATAAGGATGGGACATGAGGTCGGGATATGAGGACGGGGATAGGGGGTCGGGCTATAAGGATGGGACATGAGGTCGGGATATGAGGACGGGGATAGGGGGTCGGGCTATAAGGATGGGACATGAGGTCGGGATATGAGGACGGGGATAGGGGGTCGGGCTATAAGGATGGGACATGAGGTCGGGATATGAGGACGGGGATAGGGGGTCGGGCTATAAGGATGGGACATGAGGTCGGGATATGAGGACGGGGATAGGGGGTCGGGCTATAAGGATGGGACATGAGGTCGGGATATGAGGATGGGGATAGGGGTCGGGATATAAGGATGGGACATGAGGTCGGGATATGAGGATGGGGATAGGGGTCGGGATATAAGGATGGGACATGAGGTCGGGATATGAGGACGGGGATAGGGGGTCGGGATATAAGGATGGGACATGAGGTCGGGATATGAGGATGGGGATAGGGGTCGGGATATAAGGATGGGACATGAGGTCGGGATATGAGGATGGGGATAGGGGTCGGGATATAAGGATGGGACATGAGGTTGGGATATGAGGTCATGATATAAAGGACTGGATATGAGGACGGGAGGGTCATTGCTGTTTTCCTCTCCCACAGGGTTTAGGTAGGAAGACTGGGTAATGCTGGGTACTCTGCTAGAATAGTATATAAAACTCAACGTGTGTATGTTTAGGAAAGTATTTTAAGGAAAGGTTAAATCAACCCTAACCCACGCCTATTTGTGAGGATGGAAGTCTATGGGAATTCCAGTATATCTGCTTGCATTACTCTCGGGCTGCTGAGATTGCCCGGGACTTTTAAACATCCTGACGACTGTCCGGCACATATAATAGTTATTGTCATTGAGTTATTGTTGCTTTTAGGTTTAGGTAGGAAGACCAAGCAATGTTAAAAGTATTCTCCTCTCTTTGGACTTTCAGATTTGTTTTTGGGTGACACTGAATCCCAAAAGGATTTCCTATGGCTTCTACAATTTGATGCCGAACTATTCACAGCCTAGGTGCACATACCTGTCATAGGTACCTCAAGTAACAATGACAGCCTTCAGTCTGTGTGGATAGGTCACCACCAGCCTTGCTCATGTAGAAGTTGGATTGTTTGCTCTCCCTGTACCCTGTGAACATGAGGACTGGGAGTACAGCAGTCGGCTATCTTTGGAAGTCCTATAGTGAGTGAATAGAGTGGTGGCCGAGCCTGTGCGCTGAAGCTCCATTCAATTCATTAAGGGGAAAAGGGACATCCATTCTTGTGAGGCCAGAGAAGTTAGCTGTATTAATTTACTGAGAGAGTAGTGGATGCATGGAATAGTCTTCCTGCAGAGATGGTCGCTGCAAATACAGTGAAGGAGTTTAAGCATGCATGGGATAGGTATAAGGCTATCCTTCATAAAACATAGGGACAGGTATAAGGCTATCCTTCATAAAACATAGGGACAGGTATAAGGCTATCCTTCATATAACATAGGGATAGGCATAAGGTTAGCCTTCATATAAGATAGGGATAGGCATAAGGTTAGCCTTCCTATAACATAGGGATAGGCATAAGGTTATCCTTCATATAAGATAGGGATAGGTATAAGGCTATCCTTCATATAAGATAGGGATAGGCATAAGGCTATCCTTCGTATAAGATTGGTATAAGACTATCCTTCATATAAGATAGGGATAGGCATAAGGTTATCCTTCATATAAGATAGGGATAGGTATAAGGCTATCCTTCATATAAGATAGGGATAGGCATAAGGCTATCCTTCGTATAAGATTGGTATAAGACTATCCTTCATATAAGATAGGGATAGGCATAAGGTTATCCTCCATATAAGATAGGGATAGGCATAAGGCTATCCTTCATATAAGATAGGGATAAGTATAAGGCTATCCTTCATATAAGATAGGGATAGGCATAAGGTCATCCTCCATATAAGATAGGGATAGGTATAAGGCTATCCTTCATATAAGACAGGGATAGGCATAAGGCTATCCTTCGTATAAGATTGGTATAAGGCTATCCTTCATATAAGATAGGGATAGGCATAAGGTTATCCTCCATATAAGATAGGTATAGGTATGAGGCTATCCTTCATATAAGATAAGGATAGGCATAAGGCTATCCTTCATAAAAGATAGGTAACAGGCTATCCTTCATATAAGATCGGGATAGGCATAAGGCTATCCTTCATATAAGATAGGGATAGGCATAAGGTTATCCTCCATATAAGATAGGGATAGGTATAAGGCTATCCTTCATATAAGATAGAGATAGGCATAAGGTTATCCTCCATATAAGATAGGGATAGGCATAAGGCTATCCTTCATATAAGATAGGGATAGGTATAAGGCTATTCTTCATATAAGATAGGGATAGGCATAAGACTATCCTTCATATAAGATAGGGATAGGCATAAGGCTATCCTTCATATAAGATAGGGATAGGCATAAGGTTATCCTTCATATAAGACAGGGATAGGCATAAGGTTATCCTTCATATAAGATCGGGATAGGCATAAGGTTATCCTTCATATAAGATAGGGATAGACATAAGGCAATCCATCATATAAGATAGGGATATGCATAAGGCTATCCTTCATATAAGATAGGGATAGGTATAAGGCTATCCTTCATATAAGATAGGGATAGGTATAAGGCTATCCTTCATATAAGATAGGGATAGGTATAAGGCTATTCTTCATATAAGATAGGGATAGGCATAAGACTATCCTTCATATAAGATAGGGATAGGCATAAGGCTATCCTTCATATAAGATAGGGATAGGCATAAGGCTATCCTTCATATAAGATAGGGATAGGTATAAGGCTATCCTTCATATAAGATAGGGATAGGCATAAGGCTATTCTTCATATAAGATAGGGATAGGCATAAGACTATCCTTCATATAAGATAGGGATAGGCATAAGGTTATCCTTCATATAAGATAGGGATAGGCATAAGGTTATCCTTCACATAAGATCGGGATAGGCATAAGGTTATCCTTCATATAAGATAGGGATAGACATAAGGCAATCCATCATATAAGATAGGGATATGCATAAGGCTATCCTTCATATAAGATAGGGATAGGTATAAGGCTATCCTTCATATAAGATAGGGATAGATATAAGGCTATCCTTCATATAAGATAGAGATAGGTATAAGGCTATCCTTCATATAAGATAGGGATAGGTATAAGGCTATCCTTCATATAAGATAGGGATAGATATAAGGCTATCCTTCATATAAGATAGGGATAGGCATAAGGCTATCCTTCATATAAGATAGGGATAGGCATAAGGCTATCCTTCATATAAGATAGGGATAGGCATAAGGCTATCCTTCATATAAGATAGGGATAGGCATAAGGCTATCCTTCATATAAGATAGGGATAGGCATAAGGCTATCCTTCATATAAGATAGGGCCAGGGACTATTCATAGTATTCAGAATATTGGGCAGACTAGATGGGCTGAGTGGTTATTATCTGGTGACACATTCTATGTCTCTATGACATATTTTATTCTTGGGATAACCCCTATATTTCCTGGCCAGTCACAACTATGGTGGACAGCAAATGTCGCTGGGCGCACCATGTGACGGACTTTTGCAAAAGTTTGGAAAAAGTGACAAGAGTCTAGTATGTGGAGCACAACGGGTGGCACTAATATACAGTTTACTGAGAAATGTAATCCAGCGATTTAACATCATCGTGATTCTATCTTCGGAGAAAGTAGAAAGAGTTTGGGGGGGGGGGGGTGTAGAAGAAGAAGAAGAAGAGCGCTGTAGTGCAGAAAAGTGTGGGTGGCATAATCGCTAATTGTAAGGATCACACCAGACACCGCAGAGATATGAAAAGAAACATTGAGATCTGGAGCTTCAAAGCTGCTATTATAGAACAGATACATATAAATCTCGCACTACGGATGACAAAATGTTGTAAGGTAACAGGATGAATCACATCACCGAAGCAGAGGTATACGCTGCCCCCCCCCATGATCAACACAAAGGTGCCGTGCAGCGAGCTAATGGAGGCATCACGTACGCTAAAGATGATATTACCAAGAGGAGTGACCCTATAGGGGGCAAGGAATGCCATGACCTTCCCCCAATTAAGTGGGATGGGGCACACAACAAATGTCAGAGATAGGGCAGTGGGTCTGATGACCTGAGCCGAGCCGTGTGAAACCGGTCTATGGCTGGAATCACATATATGGTGGACGTTTTATGAGCCAAAACCAGGTGAGGAATGAAAAAGGGTAAAGTGAATAAAGTCTAATATGTATTGCTTTCATGGGGCTCTTGTACGCCAATGCCCTGCCTTCTGTTTAAAGAGTACCTGTCACCAAATAAAACTTTTAATATATTGTTCCTTATGTAATTATAAGACACTTTGCTATTTGCCGTATTTATCGGCGTATAACACGCACTTTTTAGGCTAAAATTTTTAGCCTAAAGTCTGTGTGCGTGTTATACGCCGATACCCCCCCCAGGAAAGGCAGGGGGAGTGAGGCCTTCGCTGCCCGCTTCTCTCCCCCTGCCTTTCCTGGGGTCTAGAGCGCTGCTGTCGGCCCTTTTCACCCCCTGGTTATCGGCGCCGCTGCCCGTTCTGTCCCCCTGACTATCGGTGTCGGCGCCGATAACCAGGGGGAGAGAAGCGGCGCCGACAGCCAGGGGGAGAGAAGGGGCAGCGGCACCCATTGCCGGCGCCGCTGCCCCGTTGCCTCCCCCATCCCCGGTGGCATAATTACCTGAGTCGGGTCCGCGCTGCTCCAGGCCTCCGTCGTGCGTCCCCGGCGTCGCTGCTATGCCCTGAACGGCGCGGCGCATGACGTCAGAGCGCCGCGCCGTGCATAGCAACGACGCTGGGGACGCACGACGGAGGCCTGAAGCAGCGCGGACCCGACTCAGGTAATTATGCCACCGGGGATGGGGGGAGGCAACGGGGCAGCGGCGCCGGCAATGGGTGCCGCTGCCCCTTCTCTCCCCCTGGCTGTCGGCGCCGGCACCGATAGTCAGGGGGACAGAACGGGCAGCGGCGCCGATAACCAGGGGGTGAAAATGGCTGACAGCAGCGCTCTAGACCCCAGGAAAGGCAGGGGGAGAGAAGCGGGCAGCGAAGGCCTCTCTCCCCCTGCCTTTCCTGGGGGTATATCGGGGTATACACGCGCACACACGCATCCTCATTTTAAAAAACTTTTTTTACCCAAATATCCTTGGTAAAATGAGGGTGCGTGTTATAGGCCGGTGCGTGGTATACCCCGATAAATACGGTACTTGCTGTTAAAATTCTCAACCTTTATATGATTTTAATGTGATTGAAAAAATGGCCACTAGGTGGCTCTGTTCTGTTCCCAAACAGTTCATTTGGTCTCCACCCGGACTTGCAGAAGTCCAAACTCAGGAAGTGTGTGCTGGGGATGGCGGGGCACAGCTCTCGCAGGCTTCACTGACGTTGCCTCTGCTGGGGAACACCCACTTTCTCCTGTCGGGAGCTCACACAATGTGGGCAAGGGCAACGGTATGATACACAGCTTTTTATAGCTCGGAAATGTTATTTTAGGGCAGGAGGAGTGTTAGGAGAAGTTAATGAATATAATCTGAGTTAATTTAGAAAATATGGTTTGATGACAGGTACTCTTTAAAGAGGTGCTCCGCCCCTAGACATCTTATCCCCTATCCGAAGGATAGGAGATAGTATGTCTGATCGAGGGGGGTCCCACCATTGAGGCCCCCTCATGATCTCAGCTGCAGCACCCCAGATATCCGCTGCACGAAGCAAACTTCACTCCGTGCCAGATGACTGACGATGTGAGGCGGAGGCTCGTGATGTCACGGTCACACCCCGCTCGTCACATAGCGGTCAAGCCCACTCAATGCAAGTCTATGGGAGGGGGCGTGATGGCCGTCACGGCCCCTTCCATGGACTTGCATTGAGGGGGCGTGGCCATGACATCACAAGCCTCCAGCGCTGCACCCGATGCTCTAAACGAACGCCAAGTGCAGCAGGGAAATTCAGAAGTATAAATGGGAGTGCGAAATCCCTTAAAGGGGTACTCCGGTGGAAAAAAAAGTTTTTTTTTTTAAATCAAGCGGTGCCAGAAAGTTAAACAGATTTGTAAATTACTTCTATTTAAAAATCTTTACCCTTCCAGTACTTTTTAGCAGCTTTATGCTACAGAGGAAATTCTATTCTTTTTTCATTTCTTTTTGGTCTTGTCCACAGTGCTCTCTGCTGACACCTCTGTCCGTGTCAGGAACTGTCCAGAGCAGGAGATGTTTGTTATGGGGATTTTCTCCTGCTCTGGACAATTCCTAAAATGGACAGAGGTGTCAGCAGAAAGCACTGTCGTCAGACAGAAAATAAATTAAAAAAAAAAAAAGAACTTCCTCTGGAACATACAGCAGCTGATAAATACTGGAAGGATTAAGATTTTTTTAAAATAGAAGTAATTTACAAATCTGTTTAACTTTCTGCACCAGTTGATTAAAAAAAAAAAAAAAAATTCCAGTGGAGCACCCCTTTAAATCAAAACCAGAAGACAACATAGATTCAGTTCAAACTATGAACAAGGCTTGAGGCAGAGTCCTCAGAATTTGGGAGTGTTTCCCAACCAGGGAGCCTTCAGCTGTTGCAAAGCTACAACTCCCAGCATGCCCGGACAGCCTTTGGCTGTCCGGGCATGCTGGGAGTTGTAGTTTTGCAACCGCTGGAGGCACCCTGGTTGGGAAACACTGGCATATGGAATCTAGGGACAATTAGAAGACATTTTATACTGTGCTGACACTGAGGCAAAGACAGAGCAATAACTAGGTTTATATAGCAGATCCCGATAAGCCATTAGGAACAGCTGCATGGAACAGTTCAGAGTCGGGCAGAGTTAACTGTTGCCTTGCTGGTGCATAAGGTCAGAAACAGAACAGAAGCAACTCAAAAAGCCACCAAACAGACACCCAATGGACCCTATTCAAGTCAATGGGATCCGTTGGGACCCAGCAGTGTCCGTTGTACAAAGGGTCACTGAAAGTCAAGGCCTTTTGTACATTGTTACCCCAGCCAGGTCTGGTGTATACCCCTTTCTTTACCAATTGGGGTGTAATCATACAATATTGTACTTGTGTTACAGTATGCTATGTGATTTGCCGCACATCTCTATTTCTTCCATTTAGCATCCTTAAAAAAAAAAAAAAAACACGTTTCCCCCCCCCCCCCCCTAATTAAGGCCACTTTCACACTTTAGGTATCATCCTGTAAAAAACCTCAGTTATTACTCCCGGCAAAAAGTCCTGAAAACGGACGTCAAAAAAATCCCATTCATGTCAATGGTATTTTTTGAACATTCTTTTGCATCAGGTATGTCCGTTTTTACTAATGCCAGTTATTGTTTCCGGCACAAAAGACGGTGCATGGACTAAATTTTGGTCTGGCAAAAAAAAAAAAAAAAAATGGTGAAAAACCGGACGTTAAAATTTAACATTGAAGTCTATGGGAACCGGATGTAAAAAAAAAAAAAAACATTAAAAAAAAAAAAAAATACATCTGTTATCATCAGTTATTGTCAAGTTTTTTAACATGCGTTTTTTGTACTGAGCATGCTCAGTACAGCTTTACAAAAAAGGGTTAAAAACCTGATAAATAAAAAACGGATGTAGCTGGTAAGTGGTAATAATGGATGATAAGGGAAGAATAACATCAGGTTTTTTAAGAAAAAAAAAACATTAAAAATAACGGATGATGTCATCAGTTAGAATCCGTTATTACCAGTTATTGCATCCGTTTTTTTTTATATATCCATTATTGTAAAATAACGGCAGTAAAAAAAGAGGATGATACCTGCAGTGTGAAAGGGGCCTAAGAGTGTACTAAGCTTAGGTGGGAGTCTTGTAAAGGGGTACTCCGGTAGAAAAAAAAATGTTTCAAATCAACTGGTGCAAGAAAGTTAAACAGATTTGTAAATCACTTCTTTTTAAAACTCTTAACCCTTCCAGTACTTATCAGCTGCTGTATACTACAGAGAAATTTGTGAAGTTCTCTCCAGTCTGACCACAGTGCTCTCTGCTGACACCTCTGTCCGTGTCAGGAACTGTCCAGAGCAGGAGAGGTTTTCTATGGGGATATTATTCTAATCTGGACACAGACAGAGGTGTCAGCAGAGAGCACTGTTGTCAGACAGAAAAGAAATTCAAAAATGTCTCTGTTTTATACAGCAGCTCATACGTACTGGAAGGATTAAGATTTTTTAATAGAAGTAATTTACAAATCTATAGGAAAAAAGGGGGGGTACCAAATGCCTCTAGACTAATACCATAAAATGGTACATGATGGTAAAATTACAGAAAAAATAAAGTCGGACTGTGCTTTACTTTAAATGATGTACAAAATTTAATATAAAATAATTACAAATGAGACATAAAATAAATAATGCAAATCCAATTATTTATTTTATGTCTCATTTGTAATTATTTTATATTAAATTTTGTACATCATTTAAAGTGAAGCACAGTCCGACTTTATTTTTTCTGTAATTTTACCATCATGTACCATTTTATGGTATTAGTCTAGAGGCATTAGGTACCCCCCCTTTTTTTCCTATATATTATTTTATATTGGTATTTTTTTGGTGTAAATACCTTCCATTTAGCCCCTTTATATCGTGAGCTGCACATACCCCAATTTTTTTAATTTAATTTACAAATCTGTTTAACTTTCTTGCACCAGTTGATTTGAAAACATTTGTTTTCTACTTGTTTCCACCGGAGTTCCCCTTTAAGTTGACCCATGACAGAAGAGGAAGACCCTCCTGCATTGGTAGTGAGCTCCCAGCAAGATTTCGGTGGAGACAGTGCGACATAGTAGCAGAACTAGTAGCCATCCTTCTTAGGCTGGCAAAAACCGTATGCAACCTTATACAACCGTATGACCCCAAATTAAAACTTATACGTTTTTTCCCCCATACGGTTCTATCCATTTGCATCAGTTTTTGCCAACGGTTTTGCTATTTTGTTGGAATTAGTTTTCCAGCAATTTAATAAAGTTACTATTGTTCTATTGAAATTCCAATCTGCGCATGTGTCAACTCCAAAAACGGATTAGAAAAACCGTGTGCAACCGTATTCTGAAATTCTGTGTACGGTTCTCATAGACAACAATGTTAAAAGAACCGCATACGGTTCGCATACGGTTTTCCAACCGGAGGCAAAAGCGTGGTCGACAGCGTTTTTGCCTACGGTTGAAAAATCGGCAAAACCGTATCCGAGGCAAAACGGATGCAACCGTACACAACATTTGGAATACGGTTTACAATGCATTCTCTATGCATACGGTTTTGGATACGGTCGTATACGTTTTTTTGCGGAAAATCGTATAGGGTTACCGTATTTGAAAAACGTGGTGTGAACCCAGCCTTACAGAGACACATAATTAAGCCCTGGAACCGATAAAATGGCAGCGGAGGGGCTCATGACAGGAGAAGGCTGGGCACCAGGGAAAGGGTAAAGTGCAGGTGAAGGAAGTAGGAGGAGCAAGAGGAGGAGCTAGGTTGAGGGGCGTATAAGTATGGGGTTGGGGGGAGGGAGGGTCAGACGGCACGTGGAAGAAGCCAGAAGAAGTTGCCACCCGCCCGCCCTTTAGCTTTGTTTGTGTTTGTCACAGCAGCCGTAGTGGGGGAGGAATCTGGAGGCAGAAAGTTAAACAGATTTCTAAATGACTTCTATTTCAAAATCTTAATCCTTCCAGTACTTATCAGCTGCTGTATACTCCACAGGAAGTTTTTTTTTCTGTTTTTTTTCCTTTCAGTCCGACCACAATGCTCTCTGCCGACACCTCTGTCCATGTCAGGAACTGTCCAGAGTAGAAGCAAATCCCCATAGCAAACCTCTCCTGCTCTGGACACTTCCTAAAATGGACAGAGGTGTCAGCAGAAGCACTGTGGTCAGACAGAAAGGAAATTCAAAAAGAAAAGAACTTCCAGTGGAGAATAAACTTAACTTTAAACTCCAATATGTGTCGATTTTATTACTGTGGAATAGGAGGGGTGTTGGTTGGGGTTCTACGCCAAAGCTACTAGACTATCCCGCTAGTAGTCAGGGGTGAAAAAGACGCTGAACACATCCCTCTTTATGGTGGGCTGTATAGACCTCCCCTGCTCTGCAAGTCACATATTAGCAAATAAAATGAAGGGGGCAACAAAGGTAGTGCCACCTGTGTCTCCTATAAAGAGAGGGAACATGGTGGGAGGAAAGGACAAAATCTGGAACTGTGAGGTTAAGTGGCATGAACTACCGTATTTTTCGCCGTATAAGACGCACTTTTTCTTCCCCAAAACTGGGGGGGGGGGAAATTTGGTGCGTCTTATACGGCGAATACCTGCGGCCATCAATGGCCGGGACCCGCGGCTAATAAAGGACATCACTGATCGCGGTGATGCCCTGTATTAACCCTTCAGACGCGGCGATCAAAGCTGACCGCCGCGTCTGAAGCGAAAGTGACACTAACCCGGCTGCTCAGTCGGGCTGTTCGGGACCGCCGCGGCGTCCCGAACAGCTAACAGGACACCGGGAGGGACCTTACCTGCCTCCTCGGTGTCTGCTCCGTGCCGGGAACCCCTGCATGGCCGGCGCTCTCCTTCGACGTCATCACATCGTCGCGCACGCCGTCCCGTCACCCAATAGGAGCGGCGTGCGTAGCGACGTGATGGCGGCAACGGAGAGCGTGGATCCCGGGGAAGAAGACGTCCGGAGCGTCGGGGACACCACAGGGACGCGGTGACAACGATGGAGGGCGACATCCAGGGCAGCGGTGACGGGTCCGGAGCGGCGGGGACACAGAATTGCAAATTACTTCTATTAAAAAATCTTAATCCTTCCAATAGTTATTAGCTTCTGAAGTTGAGTTGTTGTTTTCTGTCTAACTGCTCAATGATGATGTGACGTCCCGGGAGCTGTGCAGTTCCTATGGGGATATTCTCCCATCATGCACAGCTCCCGGGACGTGACATCATCATTGAGCAGTTAGACAGAAAACTTCACAAGCTAATAACTATTGGAAGGATTAAGATTTTTTAATAGAAGTAATTTACAAATCTGTTTAACTTTCCGGAGCCAGTTGAGATATATATATATATATATATATATATATATATATATATATATAAAGTTTTTGCCTGGAATACCCCTTTAAGAAATGTTCTGCCCACAGGTAAACCTCGCTTCACCTAGAGACGCTCTCATCCCATTAGCCTCAGCTGCTCCTTGTTCACCGCGGAATAAAATTATTCAGAGAGAAGATTCAATTATAAAGTCTCCCGCGTGTGATCATCCCTGCACGGCGCCGCACGGCTCCTCGTATACAATCCTGTGAGATACGAATGAAAGCCCTTAAGTTTATATATAAAGACGACACTAGTCCCATATTGTAAGACCGAGTGCACACTATTAAAATGTCATACAGTACTTTCATTCTAAGTAGCCATTAGTTATAGAGTTGAAGGTCCACAATGGCGCAGCCACCGGAGGACTGAAAACAGGACATAGCGCCAATGGGAGCCTTCACATCACTTTAAAGACAGCCCGAAGAGGTTTTCTGTTTTTATGTCAATAAAGCTTATTCATTTTTAATGAGAAATTCGACAAACTCTACAAAACAATGTATGATGTGCTTCCTCCCCTCTCTGCTTTGGAAACATTATGCAAAATGGAAAAGAACACAAAATTCCTGAACCAAAAATCCGTTCTGTGCGATAATTCCTTCGATGAATCCCATCAATAAAACTGCATACAACAGCATATTAAACATCTAGTGACAGACGGGTTTCAGAAAGCATTCCTTACTCAGAGGAATAGAAAAAAACAGCACGATATACATACATTTTGGGAACATTTTATTACTCCCCACCAGTTACTAGTGTCAAGCCCCCCCCCTCCCAATTTCTCCTCCCTATATAAGCGCAGTGGAGGAGGACTATAGCGGTACATTATGTATGCCAAGTATTCTGCTACTACTGCCGACCTAGTAGAAATTATTTCTTAAAGGGGTACTTAGGGGCTGTATACTAAAGAGAAATCCAAAAAAGAAATGCATTTCCTGTGATGTCCTGACCACAGTGCTCTCTGCTGACCTCTTTGTCCATTTTAGGAACTGTCCAGTGAAGGAGAAAATCCCCATAGCAAACATATGCTGCTCTGGGCAGTTCTTAAAATGGACAGCAGAGGTCAGCAAAGAGCACTGTGGTCATGGCATCAGAGGAAATTAATTTCTTTTTTGGATTTCTCTGTAGTATACAGACCCTAAAAAGTACTGGAAGGATTAAGAATTTTTTTAATAGAAGTGATTTACAAATCTGTTTAACTTTCTGGCACCAGTTGATTAAAAAAAAAAAAAAAAAATGTTTTCCACGGGAGTACCCCTTTAACCACAGAAGGAAAATAAGGTTTGGGACCCTTGTTCTAGTGATAAAGGGGGTCCCAGCGATCATATTTCTATCACAACCCTGCTGAAAGGTGATGAAGCAATGTCTTTCAACCAGGGTGCCTCCGGCTGTTGCAAAACTGCAACTATCTACATGCCCGGACAGCCAAAGTCTGTCCAGGCATGCTGGGAGTTGTAGTTTTGCAAAAACTAGACTGCTTTATTACACCATAGCTACCATAACTCCCAACCGTCTCGGATCCGAAGGGACATTCCCAAATTTGGGGTCAAAGGCCAAAGGCTTACTAGAGTATAAAAAAGGTCAAAGGCTGTCCACACTTACTGGGAGTTGTAGTTTTGCAACAGCTGGCGGCACCTTGGATGGGAAACAGCGTGTTAAAGGGGTTATTCAGGAAAAAAAACTTTTTATATATATATATATCAACTGGCTCCAGAAAGATAAACAGATTTGTAAATTAGTTCTATAAAAAAAATCTTAATCCTTTCAGTACTTATGAGCTTCTGAAGTTAAGGTTGTTCTTTTCTGTCTAAGTGCTTTCTGATGTCACGTTTCTCGCCCAGTTTAGAAGCAAATCCCCATAGCAAACCTCTTCTAAACAGGGCGTTTCCCGAGACAGGTGTCATCAGAGAGCACTTAGACAGAAAAGAACAACCTTAACTTCAGAAGCTCATAAGTACTGAAAGGATTAAGATATTTTTATAGAAGTAATTTACAAATCTGTTTAACTTTCTGGAGCCAGTTGATATATAAAAAAAAGTTTTTTCCTGGATAACCCCTTTAAAGGGTACCTACTACTTTGAAAAAACAATATATCAGTGATCCCTGGGAGCGGGCAGAAGCATTTGAAATTGTGCCCATTTGTGTCCATACGGCAACGAAATACACATCCAGTGCAGGAAGGGAATAAAGGGGGAGATTTATTCAAACCTGTCCAGAGGAAAAGTTGCTGAGTTGCCCATAGCAACCAATCAGATCGCTACTTTCATTTTTCAGAGGCCTTTTTAAAAATGAAAGAAGCGATCTGATTGGTTGCTATGGGCAACTTTTCCTCTGGACGGGTTTCCAGCCACTAGAGGTTCATAAGAACTATGGGGGAGATTTATCAAAAACCTGTCCAGAGGAAAAGTTGCCCATAGCAACCAATCAGATCGCTTCTTTCATTTTTAACAGGGCCTCTGCAAAATGAAAGAAGCGATCTGATTGGTTGCTATGGGCAACAGGGCAACTTTTCCTTTGCACAGGTTTTGATAAATCTCCCCCTATGTTATTCATTAAACTGAAAGGAAAAAAACATCTTTAAAAATTGTGAGAAAAAAAAGCAGGACTGTTAGGCTATGTTCACACGTTGGAATGTCTGCACGTAAAATTTACGTGCGGACATTCTGCAGAATGTGGGCGCCGGCATAACATGCCGGCGCCCACATTCTGCGAAATGTCCGCACGTCAATTAGGACTGCAAGGGAATGCGCCATCTTATAAACGGCTAGGCATTCCATGCTGAGTCCGCAGAAAGAATGGGCGTGCTTAATTTTTCTGCGGACACCGGAATCAGATGTTCCTCGCGCAGAAATTCTGAGGTGTGCACAGCGCAGCAGAATCCCATTGAGTCTGCTGCTGCGGAATCTCCGTGCAGAATTCCAATGCAGAATTTCGCATGGAAATTCCAACATGTGAACATAGCCTTAGGGCTCATTCCCTTGGTGGAATTTATGAGCGGAATCCAGCAAAAACAATTCACCCCAGAATTTCCGGTGCAGCAGCTTCCCATTGCTTTCAGTGGGATTCTGCTGCACCGTGCACATGGCAAAAAGTTCCAGGCAGACACTCCATGTGTGGCAAGCGACCACTCAATCAGTCGGTGCTAGGACCGCTCGGACATGCCTACAGATCCCATCAGGCCATGGGAATTGTAGTTATGCGAAAATCTGGAGACTCACAGGTTTGGGAGCAGTGTTTTAGACCATTGGACTCTATTGTACAGTTCTCGTACATTTGGCTTAGATTTTCCTCCTCAGCCTCGTTCACATCTTGTCTAATTAATGAGAAGAGAAAATCAAAAAATATCCAGAGCAAAACAGATTGTTATCAGAAAGGAGGGCGAAATGAAATGAGATGTCACATGGAATTATATCCGAGAGGAAGAGGACCAGAGACTGGGAAGATGAGAAGAACAGCAGCCGCTCTGGTGAGGGTGAACAGGTACACGGGCCACGTGCGGAGAGCGGCAGGGGCATCAGAGAACCAATACCTGAGGGGGGGGGGGGGGCACCGGACACAGATCCAGGGCAGGACTATCAGGGCATCAGAGAGGGGACCAATACCTGAGAGGGGGGGCACAGAACACAGATCCAGGGCAGGACTATCAGGGCATCAGAGAGTGGGCCAATACCTGAGAGGGGGGGGGGGCACAGGACACAGATCCAGGGCAGGACTATCAGGGCATCAGAGAGGGGGGACCAATACCTGAGGGAGGGCACAGAACACAGATCCAGGGCAGGACTATCAGGGCATCAGAGAGGGGACCAATACCTGAGGGGGGGGGGGGGGGGGGGCACCGGACACAGATCCAGGGCAGGACTATCAGGGCATCAGAGAACCAATACCTGAGGGGGGGGGGGGGCACAGGACATAGATCCAGGGCAGGACTATCAGGGCATCAGAGAGGGGCACCAGCGTCCTTAGCAACGCATCCGTAGTAACCCACACGCCGCATCTCCGCTCTGTTTATAAACAGAGCGGCGACATGCGGCCGTTGTTTACATGCCGTGGAGCGCACGGCAATGTTCACAACGAGTGCGCATCAAGCCTCCATTTAACACATGAACCGGATCAAGTATTACACCTTTGCCTTACATAACCTAATAAAGCACATTTCCTTCTCTTTATTTGAAGTTACTGTTATCCCTATATATAGGTATAAAGTACAAGAGTCAATCTAAATATAAAGTTCCCAGTTTTTTTGCATTTTTATTGCTACTGCTGTACCTCCCATCCTGAACCTGTGACCTTGCCACCATTTTGTTTCTCAATCAATGTGTGTATAAAAAGCTCTCTGTTGCACTGTACTGTACAAATCTGTCAATCTGAAGAAGGGGTATGCTAACCCTGAAACGTGTTGTTGTATACTAATAAAGCTTGAATTCCTATCCACCTCCATGACCTGGTTGTGAGATCTCTCTGGATCCCCGAGCGCCTGATGCCAGGTCAATTTTTCCAATACTAAGTTCACCAACAGGATCTCCTTTATGGATCCATCCTGAAGACCTGCAGGCTTGCACGGATTCCTTCATTACCTCAGATTGAGGTTATATGCGTATTATCATACGCTCCAGGTGAGCGGCCATTCATTAGACCCCTTACGTATCCCCACTTTACGTGGGTCTTTGTAATAATTTTTAGGGTAATGCACTAGGCGCCTCCTTGGGCCTTCTCTTTTTTTATTTGTTTACAAATACCTGAGGGGGGGCACAGCACACAGATCCAGGGCAGGACTATCAGGGCATCAGAGTGGGCACCAATACCTGAGGGGGGGGGGACAGCACAAAGAGCCAGGGCAGGGCTCCCAGGGCATCAGAGTGGGCACCAATACCTGAGGGAGGGGGGGCACAGCACACAGATCCAGGGCAGGACTATCAGGGCATCAGAGTGGGCACCAATACCTGAGGGAGGGGGGGGGGGGCACAGCACACAGATCCTGGGCAGGACTACATTAGAGAGGGGACCAATACCTGAGGGGGGGGGGGGCACAGCACACAGATCCAGGGCAGGGCTTTTAGGGCATTAGAGAGGGGACCAAGACCTGAGGGGGGGGGGGCACAGCACACAGATCCAGGGCAGGGCTTTTAGGGCATCAGAGAGGGGACCAATACCTGAAGGGGGCACGTGCGCTGCACATAGATCCAGGGCTCTTATAGGATCAGACATTGTATTCAGACATGAGCAATCTCTACAAAAAATGGTGGATGTATAAAAAAAGAAATCACAAAACCTATGAAATTGGCACCAAACTAATGAAATATCTCCCTCCATTAGTAATATTAGAAGTAGTAGTACAGGTAAGACAAGAAGTAAATCATTTCTCCAGAATGGGAGCAGATGTGATATACTAGGGTTAAGCCAAGTTCACATGTGCGCCGGAGCTTCCATCGCAGATTATGTAATATCCCATGTGAAAGATGGCACCGCGTGTAGCACCATAACTGCCATCAAACTGACAGAAACAGTGAGGGAACGCATTTCAAGTCAATGGAGTATGCAGTGTGTTGCTTGCTTCTGTAATGTGAAGGATCCAGCACCCCATCATTTTCAGTTTGTATATGTGTCTATGTATATACAGTATGTATGTATGCCTGTGTATATGTATGTATTTGTGCGTATATACGTATGTATATATGTATACATTATGTGTGTGTGTGTGGGTGTGTGGGTGTGTATGTGTATGTATGCATTTGTGAGTATAGGTATATATACATCTGTATGAATGAATGAATTAAAGTTTGACACAAAAAAACTGATGCAGAAAATCCACATCCAAAATCTAGGCTTAAAAAGGTTATCCAGAAATTGAAACTTGAGCTAATTTATTCTAAAAACTGTGTCACACCTGTACTCTGGCACCATAGGGGCTTCCTAAATGGGACATGCCCCCCAAAAACCATTTCAGAAACACTCACTCTCCAAAATCCCATTGTTGCTCCTTCCCTTCTGAGCCCTCTAGTGCACCCACAGAACACTTCACATATACACATGAGGTATTTCCTTACTCGAGAGAAATTGGGTTACACATTTTAGGAAGATTTCTCTCCTTGTAAAAAGTCAATAACTGGTTCTGCAAGAACAAGCCAGTGTAAAAAATGAAGATTTAGAATTTAGAATTTTCTCACCTAAAGGGTTAACAAACCTTTTGAATGTCATTTTGAATACTTTGAGGGGTGCAGTTTTTATAATGGGGTCATTTATGGGGTATTTCTAATATGAAGGCCCCTCAAATCCACTTCAAACCTGACCTGGCCCCTGAAAAATTAGGATTTAAAACATTTTGTGAAAAATTGGAAAATTGCTGCTGAACTTTGAAGCCCTCTGATGTCTTCCAAAAGTAAAAACACGTCAACTTTATAATGCCAACATAAAGTAGACATATTGTATATGTGAATCAATATATAATTTATTTGGAATATCTTTTTTCCTTACAAGCAGAGAGTTTCAAAGTAAAAAAAAAAAAAGCAAAATTTTAAATTTTTTTAAATCAAATTTTTGAAACTTTCACCAAAAATTGATGCAAGTATCGACAAAATTTTACCACTAACATAAAAGTAGAATATGTCACGAAAAAACATTCTCGGAATTAGAATGAAAGGTAAAAGCATCCGAGAGTTATTAATGCTTAAAGTGACAGTGGTCAGATGTGCAAAAAATTGCCGGGTCCTACAGTGAAAATTGGCTGGGTACTTAAGGGGTTATGTTCCAGGACGCAAGGGCGTACCTGTACGCCCTTGGTCCTGGACAGGATAAATTAAATGAATGATTGAATACATAAAGAGAAAATCATGAAGCGGTCATGATCATGGCCCCACGTCTGGATGATGTTGGATGGCAGGCATTCTGTAGCTGATAATACATTTAATCTCGTCAGATTAGAGCAGTGTTTCTCAATCAGGGGGCCTCCAGCTGTTGCAAAACTATAACTCCCAGTATGCCCGGACAGCTGAAGGCTGGGAGAATGCTGGGAGTTGAGGTTTTACAACAGCTGGAGGCACCCAGGTTGGGACAATACTGCATTAGAAAATCTTCAGTTGCAGTTCGCTGCTCTTTTCCATGATCTCCGAGGAACATTAATTTTCTCTAATTGGACAGAAACGTATTGAGGACGGTGCTCAGGTAGCGCCCCAGCCACCTGTAATTGCCCCTCTAGAGCCCCCGCCAAAGAAGCCTAGAGCCTCCATCTTCCGCACCTGTTTAGATACAGATCACTGGGCCACACACACAGACGCGCAGGGCCAGGGATACTCAAAAGGACCCGTCGCCAGGGAGCGAAGCTTCAAAGCATACGATCCCTCAGTGGCCTGTCAGAGTAATCATTAAAGGCAGAACTCCGGAGAAAAGCTTTCTGCCTGCTCGGTGCATTGATGAAAGCGGAGCACTGTGCAGGCGCAAAAGGCAGATGTGCCGTGATGAAAAGAAGCGGCGTAAATCCGAGATCTGAGGTGTACGGGGCTGACGTCTGTAGAGTTCTGCTCGCATAGGGACGTCTGGTTATTTTATCCCAAAACTAAATACAGTACATTAAGTCATTAAAAAACCTTGAAAAACACCCGTATGTTCTTTCGGCAATTCTCAATTATGGACATTTATCAACGGGTTTAGTCAGGTTTTCTTTACTATAATTGTCGCAAAATTGTCTCAACTGCGACTACTCGATTTTTCGTGCGACATTTTGACTGGAAAGCGAGAAAAGCAAGTTTTCCTAAAATTTACTATGTAGTAATAATTTTAAAATGGACTACGGGTAGTCAGGTATTTATTAACTGCGACAGTCGCAACTGCGCAAAAAAAAGTCGCAACAGCGTTAAAAATTGACTAAATTTACTCCAGCTCAAACATGGAGCAGAAAAAGCTACTACCAAAGTAAAAATGGAAAAATTGCTTACGTGAAAGAAAATTATCAACAGACTGAAACCAGTTGATAAATACGTCGCACATAAGCAAAAAAAAAGTAAGGAAAAAATTACTAAAAAAAAGAATCCATAAGCAAACATTGATAAATGTCCCTCAATAAGATTGCTGGCAGCGTATGAATATCGAACAAAAGGTAGAACGTTAGGTTCTTTTTGTTTAGCTTTTTGTTTATTTTTGTTTTGTTTGGCAAACCAAAGAGTGAATTTGCGACAATCCCCAACTAAGAACACCTAAGGAAACAATATAAAACGCAATAAATTGTTGATACTTCTATTAATTGGTCTAACACTGTAACAACTGTGAATTATCATTTACACACAGCGATCCACACATTGGATTTAGGGTGTATTCCCACATAACTAACTAAAACCCGCAGTGGATTTTGATACCATTGACTCCGTTGGGTACGCAAATCCGCAATAGTGGTAGATTTGCGGATTTTCAGTGGACCCATTGAAGTCAATGGTATCAAAATCCTCTGCAGATCCGTTACATGTGAACTTACCCTTAAAGTGTACCTGTCAATGAGAAAAAAATGCAAACTGTCCTAGGGACACGTCAAACTTTTTTTTTTTTATCGGTCAGTTCAACTCAACTCAATAGGGACTTATTAGGGTTATAGATTGAACTTGATGGACTCTGGTCTTTATTTCAACCTTATGAACTATGTTACTATGTCAGGTTCTGAGTGTTCAGAACTTTCCTGATGAAGAGAACCAGCAGGAGGAGAAGCACGCTTGCGCGCGCCTCTCTTTGCTCTGTGTCTATAAGACCAGGATGATCCAATAGACTTACATTTTCAGTCTGTCCAGGTCATGTGACACAGAGCCGTGAGAAAAAGCGCTAATGGGAAAAAAACGCACTTCTCACTGCTCACCATTACTCGGGGTCTGTATATGTTAACGGAATCTGTCTACAGTTTCAAGCCATTAGCCTTATATTGTTAAAGGAGATGTCTCATCCTAAAAGGTACTGAAACACTTATCCCCTATCAGCAGGATAGTGGATGAGTTTTAGATTGCGGGCGGTCCAACCGCTGGGCCCCGGCTCTTCCCTGAAGCGGTGCGTCACAACGTCACTGAAGCGGGGGCCGCCAATCCCGCTCCATATATCTCTTTAGGAAAGCCCTTCGGCGATCTTCCAGCTTCATATGGAGGGGACATGGCGGCCCCCGCTTCAGGCGGGAGTCGTGTTGCACCGCTCCAGGGGAGAGCCGGGGCCCCGTACAAGGAGATTACGTTTTTCAATAACTTTTAGGTGTCTTACCCAAGAAATAGAGTGTGTTATGGACATGCGGTTCAATATAAAATTTTATATTACTATATAATAGTTACATAGAATGCCAATACATAAAAAATAAAAATTGGAATTAATAGAAATAAAAATAGAAATGGAAATATGATACAGGATTATTATAAAATATTCCGCAAGGACTTGCGGAATATTTTATAATAATCCTGTATCATATTTCCATTTCTATTTTTATTTCTATTAATTCCAATTTTTATTTTTTATGTATTGGCATTCTATGTAACTATTATATAGTAATATAAAATGTTATATTGAACCGCATGTCCATAACACACTCTACTTCTTGGGTAAGACACAGAGGACTGTTGGCTATTATTTAACTTTAAAGATAAGACGTCTGCTTTAAGTGCTGTGCAATTTGTTGGCACAATATGAAATGATTATTATTAATAGGTCTTCCAAAACAATTTCTAACTATGCTAGTATTCACTATACAGTGATCCCTCAACTTAAAATGGCCTCAACATACAATAGTTTCAACATACAATGGTATTTTCTGGACCATTGTAACTTGAAACCAGACTCAACATACAATGTACAGACAGTCCAGATCTGTGATACCTGTCACAACTGGAGGAACTGACCAATCAGAATGGGCATTTTATTGGTAAAGCACCTGTATTACTGAAGTGCATGCACTGACTGGTGTCTGGTAGCGCCCCCTACAGTACAGGGTGGTATTACATGTTCTGTACTACTCTTTACCTGTATTACTGAAGTGCATGCACTGACTGGTGTCTGGTAGCGCCCCCTACAGTACAGGGAGGTATTACATGTTCTGTAGTCTTTACCTGTATTACTGAAGTGCATGCACTGAATGGCTGTCTGGTAGCACCCCCTACAGTACAGGGTGGTATTACATGTTCTGTACTACTCTTTACCTGTATTACTGAAGTGTATGCACCGAATGGCTGTCTGGTAGCGCCCCCTACAGTACAGGGAGGTATTACATGTTCTGTAGTCTTTATCTGTATTACTGAAGTGTATGCACTGACTGGTGTCTGGTAGCGCCCCCTACAGTACAGGGAGGTATTACATGTTCTGTACTCTTTACCTGTGCCAGGGTTAGCTGCTCCTTTGGACACCAAGTATGGGTGGCTCCATTTGGGACACTGTGTGTACTGTATAGAACCCTGAAGAAGCTCCTGTCCTCTACATAAACCAGTGTTTCCCAACCAGGGTGTCCCCAGCTGTTGCAACACTACAACTCCCAGCATGCCCGGACAGCCAACGGCTGTCCGGGCATGCTGGGAGTTGTAGTTTTGCAATAGCTGGAGGCACCCTGTTTGGGAAACACTGACATAGACAGTGATTTACAGCTCCCAGCAGATCTTTTGAACTTTTATATGTAAGGATTTGCTTTATCTGTATTAGTTATCTACTTATTTTTCTTTAATCCTCACTTTTTCCTTTTTTTCAGATGACATTTTGGGGCTTTAGAACAAATTACCAGGTTTCCATAGAGTTATTGTTTCAACATACAATGGTCTCAACATACAATGGTCGTCCTGGAACCAATTAATATTGTAACTTGAGGGACCGCTGTACACTGACTTGCGGAGATTTTAGTTCATAGGTCTATATGGTTGGAGATCCAAGTGGACCACAATTTGTCTTCATATTCTAAGATTTGAAGAATATTTTGCCATTACTTTAAAACATTTTACATATAAATGAAGTGAATATATGTCTATGCTCCATACGCCACTGACTTCAATGGAATGGCGCTGCAATACCACACACAACCTGTGGACAGGTGTGGTGCTTTTCTTAAATCAGCTCCGTATTTGTAATTCTGGAAAACCCTTTTAAAGGGGGTATTCAGGAAAAAAAAATTTTTTTATATATCAACTGGCTCCAGAAAGTTAAACAGATTTGTAAATTACTTCTATATAAAAAATCTTAATTCTTTCAGTGCTTATGAGCTGCTGAAGTTGAGTTGTTCTTTTCTGTCTACGTGCTCTCTAATGACACGTGTCTCGGGAACTCTCCAGAGTAGAAGCAAATCCCCAAAGCAAACCTCTTCTACTCTGTGCAGTTCCCGAGATAAGCAGAGATGTCAGCAGAGAGCACTGTTGCCAGACAGAAAAGAACAACTCAACTTCAGCAGCTGATAATTATTGGAAGGATTAAGATTTTTTAATAGAAGTCATTTACAAATCTGTTTAAACTTTCTGGTGCCAGTTCATATATATATATATAAAAAAAAGTTTTTTTTCCTGGAATATCCCTTTAATGTCCCTGCCTTTGGCTGTCCGGGCATGCTGGGAGTTGTAGTTTTGCAACAGCTGGAGGCACACTGGTTGGGAAACACTGGCTTATCCTAATACCTATAATCAGAGTTTTTTCCGTGTAGGTGAGCAGCAGCCTAAACTGGTAAGACAATAGTGTCACCAAGTAGGCGTTTCATACACTTTGCAGGTTTGTACCGAATTGGCGGATAGTAATAAACATCCTGTCACAATCTTCTTCGTATTTTCTGTGTAAAATGTTTCTCCGTTCCAATAGCCTTTTCCACCACATTGGGTTTACAAGAAAAAAATGTTGAATCATAATGAAACTTAGATAATAACCAGAGAATAAAGTGTCTGCGTTCAGCTGGAGTTTCCAATTGTACCGTATATACTCGAGTATAAGCCGGGTTTTTCAGCACGATTTTTCGTGCTAAAAACGCCCCCCCCCCCCCCCCCTCGGCTTATACTCGAGTGAACAAAAAACGCTTCTGGCTTAGCTGTGAGGGGATGGGCCAGGCCATCCATCTTCGGCCATCTATGCTGCAGGGACCGTCCGGTTGGGAGGGTTAGTTGTTCCGGGCTGTCCATCTTCAACGGGATATTAGAAGTAGAGCAGGAAAAAACCCTCAGGTATGGCGCTGCAGACTCTTGTAGACAGATGAGGCGGATGCCAAAGGTAATAGGAAAGTCCTCAGCAGGACATTTTATTTAAAAAAAACAATAAAATGGACAAGATTATGCGTTTCGGGAGGATCCCTCTCTTCCTCAGATCAGGATAAGGACAGTACAACAATAGCAGGTTTATATAGCCCAATAATGGGCGCCAAAAACACACGGGAGGAGTAACAATCCAAACTTGAAAGTCAAAGTACAGGAACAGAAACAGCACTTACATATAATATACAGTATGAATATACATTAGGAAGCAATACAATTACAAATTGTGGTAATATAAGGTCAGGTTATGTGTTGGACCATGACTAGCAACTGCTGGAGAACCGCAGTGGGCCGGAAGCTGTCAGCCGCAGCATGTGAACAGTGTAACCTGACCTTATATTACCACAATTTGTAATTGTATTGCTTCCTAATGTATATTCATACTGTATATTATATGTAAGTGCTGTTTCTGTTCCTGTACTTTGATTTTCAAGTTTGGATTGTTACTCCTCCCATGTGTTTTTGGCGCCCATTATTGGGCTATATAAACCTGCTATTGTTGTACTGTCCTTATCCTGATCTGAGGAAGGGAGGGATCCTCCCGAAACGCGTAATCTTGTCCATTTTATTGTTTTTTTAAATAAAATGTCCTGCTGAGGACTTTCCTATTACCTTTGGCATCCGCCTCATCTGTCTACAAGAGTCTGCAGCGCCATACCTGAGGGTTTTTTCCTGCTCTACTTCTAATATTGACTCCCAGGACGACTTGTTTCCTCCTGCAACCCATCGGCATAGCAGCGACTCGCACTACAGTACCCAGATTATATCGTGGGTGATATGCTTTTTTGCATAGATCTCAAGGTGAGCGGCCATCTATAAGCCCCGTGGGGTTGCCCCCCCCCCCCCCCACCCGATCTATTGAGGGTAAATACACGAGGCGCCGTCCGTCGGTCCTTTCTTTTCTTTTCTCGACAGAATCTTCACCGGGAGGCCCTCTTCTCTGCTCTGGGGCGGCCCCGAACTAGTGAGGCTGCATTGACGCCACCATGCAGGGATGTTCATGCGTAGGGACGTCACGGACGTCTGCTGCGCATGGACGTCCCTGCGCGTCATCGTCAACGCAACGTCACTAGTCCGTGGCCAGCCCGGAGCAGAGAAGAGGGCCTCCCGGTGAAGATGGACAGCCCGGAACGACTAACCCTCCCCACTGGACAGTCCCTGAAGCATAGATGGCCGAAGATGGACGGCCTGGACCAGCTCACCCTTCCTTCCCACTGAGAAAGCAACAACTGGGGAGGCGAGTAGAAAACAAAAGGGGGGTCTGGATGATGACGAAGGGATTGACAGGTTGTGATGATGAAGTGGGGGGAGATGACGAAGGTGATGATGACAGGGTGATGATGACGGGGGTGATAATGACGGGGGTTGTTAATAACGGGGGTCTGGATGAGGACATGAGGGGATGATGTATTTCCCACCCTAGGCTTATAGTCGAGTCAATAACTTTTCCTAGGTTTTTGGGGTGAAATTAGGGGCCTCGGCTTATATTCGGAACGGCTAATACTCGAGTATATACGGTATTCAACTTTATATTACACATTAATAATTCCTTTATTTATATAGTGCCAACACAGTCCGCAGCACTGCACAGAGCTTCTCACCACTCAGATCTGCCCCGTAAACATTGGGGCTCACAATCAAAATTCCAAATTCACCTATCAGTATATTTTTGGAGATTTAGGAGGAAATCATACAAACTCCTTACAGATGTTGTCCCTGGTGGGATTCGAACCCAGGACCCAATTCTTCCAAGGCAGCAGTGTTAAAGGGGTTCAGAACGCTCGGAGCCAGAGGCTGTAATCGTGATGTCGCGGCCACGTCCCCTCGCGACGTCATGCCACGCTCCTTCCATTCATGTCTATGGGAGGGGGCGTGTCGTGACGGCAAGAGGGGGCGGGAACCCGGAGTTTGTTTAGGACGCCAGGTGCTGCAGGAGATAAGGGGATAAGATGTCTAGCAGCGGAGTACCCCTTTAAGCACTGAGCCACATTTTATCTTTATAAGGATATGTTCACACGGCGGAATTTCCGCAATGCCACACAAATTCCGTTTGATGGACAAAGGAGATAGGTGCAAGAAAAATTGAGAAAGGGGGAGGGGCATTTTGACAACCCTAAAAGCATAAGGTTATTATTAGAATCAGTAGTAGTATTGGCATAAACATGGGGAAAATGTAAAATTCCAGTTCAGATTTCAAGTTGCAATCAGTTTGGATCAACCTTGAAGACAAGAATTTTATATGTTTATATAAGTGTAAAAGTTATTTTGTTTTAAGATATCATCTAAGGCATCTATTTCACAGATTCTCAGCTCTTACAGTAAAGAACCAGCTGCCGAGGTGTCCATTCCACAGATCTTACTAAAAAGAATCAGCTCCTTAGGTGACTGATGCACAGATCTTACAGTAAAGAACCAGCTCCCCACAGATCTTACAGTAAAGAACCAGCTCCCCACAGATCTTACAGTAAATAAAACCAGCTCCCTGGGTGAAGGCTCCACAGATTCAAAACTTTTACTATAAAGAACCAACTTCCTGGATGACTGCTCCGCATGTTTACCTCAGGAGCTGGTCCTTTAAAGTACAAGTTATGAATATGTAAAGCAGTCACCAAGGGAGCAGGTTCTTTACAGTAAGATCTGTAAAAGAGTCACCTCAGGAGCAGGTTCTTACAGATCTTACAGTAAAGAACCAGCTCCGTAGGTGACTGAACTACAGATTTATAACTCTTACTGTAAAGAACTAGCTTCTGAGGTGACTACTTCACAGATCTTTCCCTAAATAAAACAGCTAGCTAGGTGACTGCTTGACATATTAATAACTCTTACTGTAAAAAAAACAAAAAAAACAACAACAACAAAAAAACAGCTCCTATTGGGCTATTTCACAGATTCACGATGCTTTTTGTGAAGAAACTGCTCCTGAAGTGATCCACAGCTCTTACAGTAAAGAATGAGCCACTAAGATGTAAATTCCACAGATTTCCAGCTCTAGTTAAGAACCAGCCCCTGAAATGTCTCTTTTACAGATCCACAGCTCTTACAGTAAAGAACCAGCTCCTGATGTGACACCATAACAACTGTGAAACTGTGTAATATCAGAATCTGTTTTTATCCTGTAAGTTGTGGATCTGTGGAATGAAGAGCCAGCTCCTGAGGTATCTGTTCCACAAATTCACAGCTCTTACCGTAAAGAACTAGCTCTGAACGTTACTATTCCAAAAATGTACAGCTCTTACAGTAAAGCAGCTGGCCCTGTGATATCAATTCTACAGATTCACAGTTCTCATGGTAGCCGCCTTAGAAGTTAGTAGTTTCTTACTGTAAGATCTGTGAGCCTGTGGAATAGGCACCTCAGGAGCTGGTTCTTTACGGTTAGAGCTGTGAATCTGTTAAATAAACCTCTTAGGGACTGGTCCTTTACTAGAGCTGGGAATCTGTGGAACTGACACCTTAGTGGCTTGTTCTTTACTGTAAGAGCTGTGGAGTAGTCACCACTCGAGCTGGTTCTTTACTATAAGGGATATAAATCTGTGTATATAAAAGCTAGTAGTTATTTACTGTAAGAGCTGTAAAAGAAAAAGAACCATCTCCTTAGGTGTCTCTCTCTCTCTCTCTCTCTCTCTCTCTATATATATATATATTTTTTTTTTTTTTATTAATTTATTTACTATATTTTTAAATACCCTCAGCTTTGGGGTTAAAAACATAAAGACATTAACTAATCCTAGAAGTTACCAAAACTGGTAACTTTGGCGCACACCGCACAGTGATCCCTCCGTGCAGTATACAGGATTCTGATGAAACTGATGTTCTCCAGATCTGCATACATTTTATTTAATTTTTTTTTAAATCACAGAATTTTTTTCTTCTAATAGCAAAGACCAATATATAAACTCTTCTTTAATTCCTTACAACGCTGACGTCTTACACGCTGCACCTATTTCCATGTTGCATCCGGCAAGTTGTACATGCAGCGCCTCCCACAAGGGAATCATTCATGACATTGACGGGACGGGGACCGGAACCTACACGCACAGCTGTGAACCCCGCACCTGGGTGCATTCAAAGAGGAGGGGACACATAGGACCGACCATGATACTGGAACATCAGCACCTCCCTCCTATAGGAGAAACCAACTGACTGGTAAATGTATAAAGACCAACACCGACTCCATTACAATGGTGTAAGGGGACGATTTCGGGACAAGACCCCAAAATATGGAATAGAAATACAAGTCCAGCCACTGCATGGACAGTACAGGACAGCACCCAAGAACAGCAAAGGAAGAAAATTCCAGCGTGGAAACGTTGCAAAAAAAAAAAAAAAAAAAAAGTTTATTCCAAAACTGCCACATTAAAATGATAAAGCAGAAAAGGGAAATGACGCGTTTCGAGTTCAACTCACCCTTAGTCCTACATTTACAAGTAAAGGAAAGAAAAAAATGAAAATCAACAGGTGGCAGAAAGTTAAACAGATTTGTAAATTATTTCTATTAAGAAATCTTAATCCTTCCAGTACTCATCAGCTGCTGTATGCTCCAGAGGAAGTTGTGTAATTCTTTCCAGTCTGACCAGTGTGCTCTATGCTGACACCTCTGTCCATGTCAGGAACTGTCCAGAGCAGGAGAGGTTTGCTATGTGGATTTGCTCCTACTCTGGACAGTTCCTGACACAGACAGAGGTGTCAGCATAGAGCACTATGGTCAGACTGGAAGGAACTACACAACTTCCTTTGGAGCATACAGCAGCTGATAAGTACGGGAAGGATTTAGATTTTTGTTAACTGAAGTCATTTACAAATCTGTATAACTTTCTGGCAACTGTTAACTCGAAAAAAAACATTTTTTTCCCCTTTTGGAGTACCCCTTTAATGTACAACTAAGGGTGAGTTGCACTCGAAACGTGTCACTTCCTGTTCTGATATATCATTTTTATGAGTCGGTTTTCGAATATTCATGCAAGATTTTTTACAATGTTTCCACGCTGGAATTTTCTTCCTTTGCTGTTCTTGTGTGCTGTCCTGTACTGTCCAAACAGTGACTGGACTTGTGTATATATATATATACACAATTTTTTATTTATTATTTTTTTTTCCTCCTCCGGGGTACCCCTTTAAGTGTAAGATAAATGTTGCCAAGCTGGAATTTTCTTCCAAAATCAGGAATGTCCCGGGACGGTTTGGGATGCATGATAACTGTCGTAGGATAGAGCAGTGTTTCCCAACCTGGGTGCCTCCAGCTGTTGCAAAACTACAACTCCCAGCATGCCCGGACAGCACCTGTATTACTGAAGTGTATGCACTGAATGGTGTCTGGTAGCGCCCCCTACAGTACAGGGAGGTATTACATGTTCTGTACTACTCTTTACCTGTATTACTGAAGTGTATGCACTGACTGGTGTCTGGTAGCGCCCCCTACAGTACAGGGAGGAACTACAAGTTCTGTACTACTCTTTACCTCTATTACTGAAGTGTATGCACTGACTGGTGTCTGGTAGCGCCCCCTACAGTACAGGGAGGTATTACATGTTCTGTACTCTTTACCTGTAGTACTGAAGTGTATGCACTGACTGGTGTCTGGTAGCACCCCCTACACTACAGGGAGGTATTACATGTTCTGTACTCTTTACCTGTAGTACTGAAGTGCATGCACTGACTGGCTGTCTGGTAGCGCCCCCTACAGTACAGGGAGGTATTACATGTTCTGTACTCTTTACCTGTAGTACTGAAGTGCATGCACTGACTGGCTGTCTGGTAGCGCCCCCTACAGTACAGGGAGGTATTACATGTTCTGTACTACTCCTTACCTGTGCCAGGGTTAGCTGCTCCTTTGGACACCAAGTAAGGGTGGCTCAATTTGGGACACTGTGTGTACTGTATAGGACCCTGAATAAGCTCCTGTCCTCTACATAGACCAGTGTTTCCCAACCAGGGTGTCCCCAGCTGTTGCAAAACTACAACTCCCAGCATGCCCGGACAGCCAACGGCTGTCCGGGCATGCTGGGAGTTGTAGTTTTGCAACAGCTGGAGGCACCCAGCTTGGGAAACACTGGGATGGAGAAAAGTGAGCTATCCCATGGCTGCTGTATTACTTATATATATTGTAAATTATCAGCGGTTTCTTGTTTTGGAAAGAACTGTTCATTATGAGCCTCCTGCTTCATACATATAAAAAGTGTATAACTATCAAACTTTATATAGATTATATATATAAAAAGTGAGCAGAAGGTCTCACAATGTTTTCTGTGCATAAAAATAAAACTAAATTGAAGGAAAACTAGGTAGGTAGATGAACAGATGTCTCTTTATGCCGTCAGGGGAAAAAAAACGTATGATTTTTTTTTTTTCTTTTTTTTTGCACAACAAAAGCAGAAATAAAGTATAAAAGAGACGAGAGGAGCAGAACGTGTCAGTCACCGCCTCGACAGCGCACAAGTTGTCATCCTCTCGTAGTGGCTCCGCGAGTCAACAACAGCTGGGGATCCAAGGGTAACACGCTCTTTATACACTGGACTGGAATGAATTATAATCTGTTATGAGGACAGGTCTACGGAATGATTAGTGCGCTGACCTATATTCACACACACACAAAGCCGTCAGCTCTTCATCCAGCCAGAACGACGAAAAAAAACACAAGAGCCCCAGGTGAACAAAAAAAAAACAGGCACATGAATATACAGGAACCTGGGCAAAATTATAGCCGAGAGAATGTAATGCAAATTTATTAAAGGGGTTATCCAGGAAAATACTTTTTTTTTTTTATATATATATATATATATATATATATATATATACACACATCAACTGGCTCCAGAAAGTTAAACAGATTTGTAAATGACTTCTATTAAAAAATCTTAATCCTTTCAGTACTTATGAGCTGCTGAAGTGGAGTCGTTCTTTTCTGTCTAAGTGCTCTCTGATGACATGTGTCTCGGGAAACGCCCAGTTTAGAAGCAAATCCCCATAGCAAACCTCTTCTAAACTGGGCATTTCCCGAGACAAGCAGAGATGTCAGGAGAGAGCACTGTTGCCAGACAGAAAAGAACAACTCCACTTCAGCAGCTCATAATTATTGGAAGGATTATTCCAGGCCAAAACTTTTTTTTATATATGTCAACTGGCTCCGGAAAGTTAAACAGATTCGTAAATTACTTCTATTAAAAAATCTTAATCCTTCCAATAGTTATTAGCTTCTGAAGTTGAGTTGTTGTTTTCTGTCTAACTGCTCTCTGATGACTCACGTCCCGGGAGCTGTGCAGTTCCTATGGGGATATTCTCCCATCATGCACAGCTCCCGGGACGTGACATCATCATTGAGCAGTTAGACAGAAAACTTCAGATGCTAATAACTATTGGAAGGATTAAGATTTTAGAAGTAAATCTGTTTAACTTTCCGGAGCCAGTTGATATATATATAAAAAAAGGTTTTGCCTGGAATACCCCTTTAAGATTTTTTAATAGAAGTAATTTACAAATCTGTTTAACTTACTGGAGCCAGTTGATATATAAAAAAATAAAAGTTTTTTCCTGGAATACCCCTTTAACGTGAAAGGACGTTCTATGTTTTATCTATGCACCATGAATGTTTAGATTAGAGTATTTGATGTATATGCATATTTGACGCACATGCGTATTTGATGCATGCGCCTTTTTGATGCAGGCACTGGTTTATGCATATGCGTATTTGATGCAGATGTGCATTTGATGCATGCATATTTGATGCACATTGGAATTTGAGGCATGCATATTTTATGCATATGCTTAGTGAATGCATGCGTGTATTTGATGCAGATGCGTATTTGATGCATAAGTATATTTGATGCAAATGTGTATTTGCTACATGCGTATTTGATGCACATGCGTATTTGATGCACATGCGTATTTGATGCACATGCGTATTTGATGCATACATATTTTATGCATATGCGTATTTGATGCATACATATTTTATGCATATGCGTATTTGATGCATACATATTTTATGCATATGCGTATTTGATGCATACATATTTTATGCATATGCGTATTTGATGCACATGGGTATTTGATGTATATGCTTTTTGATGCACATGCGTATTTGATGCACATGCGTATTTCAGTGTTAGCAAAGGTGAAGAATAAGGTGAAGAATAAGCACACGCCACCTAAAAACATTACTTTTACTCATGCAGGGCAAACGAAAGAAAATTACATTGACAACCGACCTTAACCAATAATATTAGGTTTACTACAGTGTAGGTCATTGTTCCTAACCAGCCTGCCTACAGCTGTTGCAAAACTACAACACCCAGCATGCCCGGCCAGCCTAAGGCTGGCTGGACATGCTGGGAGTTGTAGTTTTGCAACAGCTGGAGGCACCCTGGTTGGGAAAAACTAGCTATCTCACCATAGTTGTCATACCTTCCAACCGTTCCGGATCAGACAGGGCATTACCGATTGTGGGGCCATGTCTAGCCATCCCGGAACAACCCCCATACACCATTGTAATGGAGTCGGTGTTGTTCTATATACATTTACCAGTCAGTTGGTTTCTCCTATAGGAGGGAGGTGCTGATGTTCCAGTATCATGGTGGGACCCATGTGTCCCCTCCTCTTTGAATGCACCCAGGTGCGGGGTTCACAGCTGTTCATGTAGGTTTCGGTCCCCGTCCCATCAATGTGATGAATGATTCCCTTGTGGGAAGCGCTGCATGTACAACTTGCAGCCCGCAATGTGGAAAATGAGGTTACTCCGTCCCTTAGCGCAGCATGAAAGACGTCAGCAATGTAATGAATTAAAGAAGAGTTTACATATTAGTCTTTGCTCTCAAAAAAAAAAAAATAAATAAATACTGTGAATAATTTTTTTTTTTTTTTTAAAGCGCAGATCTACAGAACGTCAGTTTCATCAGAACCCTGAGTACTTGAGAAGGATGGAAGAATCACTGTGCGCCAAAATTACCAGTGAAGGGTATTTTATTTTTTTAAATTTCTGCAAGTACCTAAAATAATTGATCCGTGCATGTAGAGCGATGTTGGCACACTGTAGCGCGAACAAGTTTTTAAAGGGGTATTCCGGCCATAGACATTTTATCCCCTATCCAAATGATAGGGGATAAGATGTCTGATCCCGGGGGTCCCACCACTGGGACCCCTGCAATCTCCGTACAGCACCCGCATTCCATGCGGGGCTGCTTCTCCAGTCTCGGAAACCTCTGTGTTTCTGGGACTGGAGACTTGACGTCACGATGTGCCCCCTCGTGCCGTCACACCACGCCCTCTCCATTCATTCATGTCCATGGGAGGGGACGTGGCGGTGGCCTGAATACCCCTTTAAGGCAGAATTTCCCAAGCAGAGATTCGGCCTGCAGCAGCCTACCGTTAACGTCAATGGGATACTGCTGCTTAGTTCACACGTCGAAAGTTCCGTAGCGCAAAAATGAGTGGCGGTTCTGGACCAGTTTTATTGGCGTGAAATTTAGAAAGAGAATTCCTTGCAGAATTTTCCTAGTGTGAATGTACTTTAAGGCCGGGTTCACACGGTGGAAAATGTGCGGAATGTCTGCACGGAAAACAAATGCGGAAATTCTGCATCTATCCGGCGATCACAAGGACTAGTCAGAAATGAACCATCTCATAGACCGTAATGTATTTTCTTGCGGAATCTGCAGAAAGACAAGACGTCTATCCTTTCTGCAGATGCCGGAATCAGAGTTTCCTCGGCAGAGACATCTGTCGCGGAAATTCTGCCCTGTGAACAGTGCAGCAGAATCCCACTGAAATCAATAGACACACGGAAATTTCGGGTGGAATATTCCATGAGGACATTCTGCACATATTCCGCCCTATGAACATACTCTAAGGCCAGGTTCACACTACGGAATATCCGGACGGAATTTCTGCCAGAGATGCCGTGGGCGGCACTAGGACCGTGCAGACTGCATAGCCGTGTGAGCTCTGCCTTAGACGTAACGTCGGTGGTTCCCTAGTAGAACTTCCACCAAGGAATTGCATTTTAATTAGGAGCCAAAGCCATCAAAAATAACTGGATGAAAAAAGAAAAAGAAATAAATAGCTTGCCACTCTTTTGTCTGATAAACAGAAAGACCCGATTAAAATTGGTGGGGTCTGTCGGATGCCGCCAGCGCCTGTCAGGTTACTGATCCCGCATAGTCACTATTCCCTATGATGGAGAAGATGTTAGTGAATCCTTACACTTGTCTTCTAATAGGAATCTGTGAAAAGCTCTTAAATCAATAATTTACTGCAGACTAATATTTATTCAGTTTCTTAAAAGTGTCTGCGATTCTGTGTGGATAAAGCTGGAAGACTGCGGGAGGTGGATGCCAAACCATCCTGACCCCCCTTCATCCCCGTGCCTTTCTACCCTCCACCATTAGCTGCACATAGAGCAGTCTGTACAGAGGCTTAGAATGCTGGGTTATTCCGAGGGGTGATCCTAAAAATGGTACTTATCACCTATCCACCTGAGTATCAGATCAGTGGGGGGGGTCAACTCTGAGGATAGCCGTGATCTTAAAGGGCACCTTTTAGGGATCGACCGATATCGATTTTTTTAGGGCCGATACCGATAATCTGTGGCCTTTCAGGCCAATAGCCGATACGGTAACTTATACCGATATTCCGGTATAAGTTATCGGCTATTTCTCCATCCGCCCCCGGCCCCGAAGAAGCAGCGCGGTGCGGTGGGGGGGGGTTATGCGGTGATGTATGTAGAATAACTTTCCAATAGCACGTTATTAAAAAATATGCTTCTTTCTATTTAGTCTTCTACTTTGAAAAAATGACCACTAGGGGTCTCCCTACCAGTCCTGGCCGCAAGCCTTTTTTCTCTTATATAGATGTCAGACTCATGCTGGAGTCCTAAATCTCAGACTGCAGCCAGGACACAGACAAGCTCAGCACTGCTCCCTGCCAGGTAAAAAAAAAAAAAATGCTGCAGAAGCAAATAGCAGTGCTTACCTATCTGCCCCAGTTCTGAAACCACAAAAAATGCTTTTGTTTTTTGGGTTTGTAGTTGTGTCCTCTACCATGTAAGAAACACTACTTCCTGGTTGATTTGTGCTCACTACTAAAATTCCCCAAATCCATTGCTTTGCCTCAGCTCTTCATCACAGCCATCCCACCCTGCCTCCTCCCTGCCATAGCACTCCTGCAGAACATTGCTCCACAAAGCAAAACAGTCAGCAGTGACTGTATCCATTCCCTGTTTGCTCCTCTGCCCATGGTATTGTTCAGCAAAAGGTAGCATGTTGTAAACACACATTGTTCTTCTCTAAATTTCCAAATATAGATATAAATGTATATGACAGTAAGATTGCGATGTAAGCCAGAGAGGCTTGTGCACAGTGACCTCACCAGCAGAATAGTGAGTACAGCTCTGGAGTATAATACAGGATATAACTCAGGATCAGTACAGGATAAGTAATGTAATGTATGTACACAGTGACCTCACCAGCAGAATAGTGAGTACAGCTCTGGAGTATAATACAGGATATAACTCAGGATCAGTACAGGATAAGTAATGTAATGTATGTACACAGTGACCCCACCAGCAGAATAGTGAGTGCAGCTCTGGAGTGTAACTATGCACTATGGCTTCTTCCATGTTCTGGCTTTGAACACAAACCCCCCCATATGGAGCCAGGAGGACTCTTGTTCACCTGAACCACCATCTCCTTCTCATCCTTCATAAAGACAGAAGGTATCGGGACCCTCCAAAAGGTCTTGAGTGTCCACTCAGAGTCTCCACTCAGAGAGAGATTTAGAGAATCATTATATTATTAGTTTTTCAGAAGTCAGAAAATGAGGCAATAGAAGAAGCAGTAAGTTGCTATAAAGTGTATTGCTATGAAGCCTGGTAAGTGCCCTGAGCAGATCCCTGGCAGCGGGCACAGAATGTGTGGAAACAGTTTGCGGTGAGATCCACTTACAGAGGCACAATGTGACTGAGCTGCCATTCGCACCATGTTGTCTAATACGTCTATTACATTTCACACCTACTAATAGCCGCTGATGACACACGTGTGTATTCACATCAGGAGTTACATCCCGCAAAATGCTAAGTCACTAAATGGTAAAAATACATTGGTTCCGTTGTAAACACCAGCAAGACCAAGTCCCATACTATGTCCTATAAAAGGCACGGATTTGTATGTGAGGTACGCGGAGGGTTAAAGGGGTATTCCAACAAAAACATTTTTTTTTTTTTTATATATATCAACTGGCTCCAGAAAGTTAAATAGATTTGTAAATTACTTCTATTAAAAAAGAGCTTCTGAAGTTAAGTTGTTCTTTTCTGTCTAAGTGCTCTCTGATGACACGTGTCTCGGGAACCGCTCAGTTTAGTAGAGGTTTGCTATGGGGATTTGCTTCTAAACTGGGCGGTTCCCGAGACATGTATCATTAGAGAGCACTTAGACAGAAAAGAACAACCTTAACTTCAGAAGCTCATAAGTTCTGAAAGGATTAAGATTTTTTAATGGAAGTAATTTACAAATCTGTTTAACTTTCTAGAGCCAGTTGATATATTCTAGAGCCAGTATATATATATATACATAAAGTTTTTTCCTGGATAACCCCTTTAACCCATACTGGGACAGCTGGTACAGAACCCAGAAACTAAGCAACCAAATGCGACCCCATCCTAAATATCATTATGGAGCCTCATTGCTACCCTTGCATCATCTCTTCTCTGCAGCATTACTTGCATTATTCTTGGGCTATGACATCGTAATTTCTGCATGTGACATATTGGTTTATGTAGTGATGCACAGAATACATTAGTGTTTCCCAACCAGGGTGCCTCCAGCTGTTGCAAAACTACAACTCCCAGCATGCCCGGACAGCCTTTGGCTGTCCGGGCATGCTGAGAGTTGTAGTTTTGCAACAGCTGGAGGCACCCTGGCTGGGAAACACTGATGTATACAGTGACCTTTTTGTTTATACATTATACATGTGACATCACTGTGTCCATTATGCATATATAGGGTCCCTCAAGAAACAATATTAATTGGTTCCAGGACGACCATTGTATGTTGAGACCATAACTCTATGGAAACCTGGGAATTGGTTCTGAAGCCCCAAAATGTCCTCCAAAAATAGGAAAAAGTGAGGATTAAAGAAAAATAAGTAATTAATAATCACGGTCTATGTAGAGGACAGGAGCTTCTTCCGGGTCCTGTACAATACACAATGGGGGAGATTTATCAAAACCTGTCCAGAGGAAAAATTGCCCAGTTGCCCATAGCATCCAATCAGATCGCTTCTTTCACTTTGCAGAGGCCTTGTTAATAATGAAAGAAGCAATCTGATTGGTTGCTATGGGCAACTGGGCAACTTTTCCTCTTAACAGATTTTGATAAATCTCCCCCAATGTCCTAAAAAAGTAACATGGAGCCGTCCTCACCTGGTGTCCAAAGGAGCAGGTAACCCTGGTACAGGTAAAGAGTAGTACAGAATATGTAATACCTCCCTGTACTGTAGGGGGCGCTACAAGACACCAGTCAGTGCATACACTTCAGTAATACAGGTAAAGAGTAGTACAGAACATGTAATACCTCCCTGTACTGTAGGGGGCGCTACCAGACACCAGTCAGTGCATGCACTTCAGTAATACAGGTAAAGAGTACAGAACATGTAATACCTCCCTGTACTGTAGGGGGTGCTACCAGACACCAGTCAGTGCATGCACTGTATCTTTTTTTGTACACATTAAAGGGGTACACCAGAGGGAGAAAAAAAATCAAATCAACTGGTGCCAGAATGTTATACAGATTTGTAAATTACTTCTATTAATTTTTTTTTTAACCTGCCAGAACTTATCAGCTGTTGTGTAGTTCTTTCCCGTGTGACCCCAGTGCTCTTTGTTGCCACCTCTGTCCGTGTCAGGAACTGTCCAGAACAAGAAAGGTTTGCTATTGGGAGTAGCTCCTGCTCTGGACAGTTCCTGACATAGACAGAGGTGCCAGCAGAGATTAACTGTGCTCAGACTGAATAGATCCACACAACTTCCTCTGGGGTATACAGCAGCTGATAATTACTGGAAGGATTAAGATGTTGAAATAGAAGTAATTTACAAATCTGTATAAATTTCTGGCATCCGTTGATTTGAATACATTTTCCCTCAAGAGTACTTCTTGTTGTTAAAGTGTACTTGTCAACAAAAACTTTTTATATAATGTAGATAATAGAATTATATGTATATTTGTAATATTTTAAAATGTGCATATTTATGGGTGAAAAAAATGCTGTCCCTGCATCTATTGCCTGTATGTCTCTATGTGGAGTCCAAATACAGGAAGTGAGGGCAGGACAAGCAGGACTCTGTGCAGGCTCCTGCCTTGTCAATCATCCTGCTGTGTGAGCCGGGAGCATGTCACAGAGCTTCAGTGTACAGAGCTCTGCCTGTCCTCAGTGTAAAGAGCCCTGCCTGTCCTCAGTGTAAAGAGCCCCGCTTGACCTCAGTGCACAGAGCCCCGCTTGTCCTCAGTGTACAGAGCCCTGCCTGTCCTCAGTGCACAGAGCCCTGCTTGACCTCAGTGCACAGAGCCCCGCCTGTCCTCAGTGTACAGAGCCCCGCCTGTCCTCAGTGCACAGAGCCCCGCTTGACCTCAGTGCACAGAGCCCCGCTTGACCTCAGTGCACAGAGCCCCGCTTGTCCTCAGTGCACAGAGCCCTGCTTGTCCTCAGTGCACAGAGCCCTGCTTGTCCTCAGTGCACAGAGCCCTGCTTGTCCTCAGTGCACAGAGCCCTGCTTGTCCTCAGTGCACAGAGCCCTGCTTGTCCTCAGTGCACAGAGCCCTGCTTGTCCTCAGTGCACAGAGCCCTGCTTGTCCTCAGTGCACAGAGCCCTGCTTGTCCTCAGTGCACAGAGCCCTGCTTGTCCTCAGTGCACAGAGCCCCGCTCGTCCTCAGTGCACAGAGCCCCGCTCGTCCTCAGTGCACAGAGCCCCGCTCGTCCTCAGTGTACAGAGCCCTGCCTGTCCTCAGTGTACAGAGCCCCGCTCGTCCTCAGTGTACACAGCCCTGCTTGTCCTCAGTGTACACAGCCCTGCTTGTCCTCAGTGTACACAGCCCTGCTTGTCCTGCCCTTACTTGCTGTATTTGGACTCCTCATAGAGACACACAGAAAGTAGCTACAGGGACAAAAATATACACATTTTTTAAACCAATGTAAATTACACATATAATGGTATTTATCTACGTTATATAAAAAGTTTTTGTTGATGACAGGTACACTTTAACTTTCTATATACTGTAGATAATACCATTATATTTATACTTGTAATACACATTGATTAAAAAAATTTGTATATACTCGGGTGAACAAATGCTATCCCTGCAGCTCCCCTGCTGCCTGCAGTATCCCACTCCTGTCCTCCATTGTGATCTTAACCTGGTGCTGGGGCCCAATACGTCCGACAGTGGCTCAGCCTATCACTGGCCAAGGTGGGACATCGCTGCGGCCGGCAATTGCCGGAGCTGCAGCGTGAGGAGTCAACCACAAGAAAAAGATCAGAGCAGAGGATGAGAGCAGAATACAGTTTTTTTTTTTTTAATTTTATCCCCGGCATTCTGGGCAGGATTAAAAAAAATTAAAATTCTATCCCTTTAATAAATCAGGTCTGTTTTCTTCCAAAAACAGCGCCACACCTGAGCACAGTTTAGGTGTTGCATTACAGCTCAACTCCGTTGAAGTGAATGGGCCTGAACTGCAATACCTCACACAACCTGAGGGCAGGTGTGGTGCTGTTTTTGTAAGACAGCTATGTTTTTCTAATCCGGACAATCCAATCTTCCATGTTAATAATAATAATAAAAAAATAAAGTCAGGCCCACACCAGGCTAGTGCTGGTACCTTATATCTTAGGTCCTATATAAGAACATTTCCAAATTCTTTTAATGCTTATCACAGTGTTTCCCAACCAGTGTGCCTCCAGCTGTTGCAAAACTACAACTACGAGCAGGTTCGGACAGCCTTTGATCCATGATGGTTGAGAGTTATGGTAAATATGGTGGGATAGAGCAGTGTTTCTTAACCAGGGTGCCTCCAACTGTTGCCAAACTACAACTCCCAGCATTCCCAGACAGCCGTTGGCTGTCTGGGAATGCTGGGAGTTGTAGTTTTGCAATAGCTGGAGGCACACTGGTTGGGAAACACTGTGATAAGCATTAAAAGAATTTGGAAATGTTCTTATATAGTACCTAAGATAGAAGGTATATACTGGTTAATGTACACTTGTTCTATCCAACCATAACTACCATACCTCCCAACCATCCCGAATCCGGAGCACAGATATCTGTCTCTGCGTCTCGATGTCATGCTCATCAAAAGAGCATGTATAGATCTATTCATTACGGACAATGGGAAACCCCCAATTTCTTTACCAGTGTCTCTCTATAACATATGGATATAGATGCACACATTTGTAAACAGAGAAACCCGTCGAGGACTTCAGCAGCACGGGCATTCCGTGTCTAATCCATTTCCATTACTCTGACGAGCAGCAGGCAATAACCCCAAGCCAACCCCTGCCGCTGCCACCAAAGAGCACAGTGCAAGAAAGTTTCCCAGTGTTTCCATGGGAGTACACTGGCGATAGTGGTGCCTTGTTGCTATGGAAACAAAAATACCTAAATTAGCATCCTCAGTAGGAGAGTTATTTCCTCGTGATCTCCTCAAGGGAAGCCACAGAGAGGCCGAGGCAGCACAGCTGGACGATACTCGTAACAAGGCACCAGAGAGGACTATAAATAAGCACCATCCACAGGACAGTGTTCCCCAATCCACCGCTCTCCAGCTATTGCAGAACTACAACACCCAGCACACCTTAACAACTGAATGCGGTCATGACCTGCGGAGAGTTGTAGTTTTGCAACCACTGAAGAGCCACAACTTGAGGATCACTACCCTAGGAAATAATTGGCAATCAATATGTATCAATACACAATATGAACTTACCTGCTCCCACTGTTCCCTACAACCTCCATCTCACTGCTGTCCTTCGCGCACCCCCAGCTTCTCGGTCTGAGGCCGTACCGCCTCGGCGAGGCGCTAGGCGTGGAAGCGTTAGACAAGGTGCCGTCTTCGTCGCTGGACGGGGTGATCTCTATAGACGGGAGTTGCAGGTAATCCAAATTTCCCGAAGAGTCTAAAGTCTCGGCGTTCTCTCGGTTCCTGGCGGACTTGGAGCGCCTCATTCTGAACCGCCTGCGGCGTTGGTTGGGGGTGTTTCGGGTGCTGCCGTCGACCGAGCTGGTGGTGGTAGTAGCGGTGGTGGTGTTGTTGTTGTCGCTTAGATGAGGGATCTGCAGTTCTGGAACCTGAAGGGTCTCGTGTAATTCGGCAGCCAGCATTGTGGAGCTCTTGGCCAAAAACAAGACCCAGCACGGGAGGAACCAATCACGCAAGTTTCCGGGTAACACTACTATAAGAGTGACAGGAAGCGTCTTATCACAGCTGTGAGCTTCCTCCGATCGCTCCTCTGAAGCGGCTGTAAGCGCGTTTTCATGTAGCTCAGCTAAAAAAATCGACCCCTCAGGAGATCCTGCAGGCGAGAAGAGAGAGAAGTAAGAAAAAAAGGTTTGAGTCCGCGCACATAGCTGAACAGAGAAGAAGCGGAGCCGAGGATAGAGATATTATAAGGCGTAGAGAAAGGGTGACAGAAATGGGGAAGCGGGGGGGGGGGGGTTAGTTTGTGTCTCTGTGGAACGGATACCAAATGCAGAAGCAGCAGCTGCCAGTGTAACCCAAGCTCCTCTGATGCCAGACGCGGCGACACAGGAAAACTGGGCGCAGAATAGATGTAACTCGGATAAGCAGTAACTTTACACACCTGCCAATTGTCCTGGAGCACTGAGGGACGGACAATAACCAGGGAACAGGTAGCAACCAACGCTCACGACAGCAAATCCAGGCGAGACGCAAGGAGAGGAGGGGAAACCAACAGGGGATTAAAAGAGAAATCCTGGATCTAATCTCCCTGGTCCGTACCTGACTGGTGACAGCACATCAAATATCATCACTCCACAGGGGATCTAATAGAGCGTTATAGAGGAGAGCGGAACCGCCATTCCCCCTGCTGAGGGGCTGCACACATCGCTCTTCACGGAGAAGAAGCTGGGGCTCCAGGGGGTCTCTTCTCTACACCACAGTACTTCTAAACTATTCCTTCTGTCTATTCTCCTTCCCCCTGAGGTGTTTCACCGTCATTAGCATTATGTCAGCCTATTATACGAGCGGGGGGGGGGGAATAGAAAAGAAAAAAAGATTGATAAAACTACATGATGATCTGTGATATCTCTCATTACAAAGAGGACGCAGGACTAGTGCCTAGCTAAGACATTAAGACACACATATATATATATATATATATATATATATATATATATATTAAAATTATTTAATTATATTATAACTATTTAATTATTATTTATTTATATTTTTAATTTATTTTATTTATATTAGAATTATATGTATAGATAGCTAGATAGCTATGAGATAGATAGATAGAGATATTTTTGTATATTTAGGGTCCGTTCACACTACACGTATATTTATGCTTGAAGAAGGCTGCATTCACATCATGATTATGAAATCATATGCTTTAATAAAATAAATTACATTGGACTCCATATGGCTACAGCCACCATAAACACTCCAGGTAATACACACACACACATACATACATATATATATATATATGTGTGTGTGTGTGTGTGTGTGTGTATATTTATATATATTTTTATTTTATTTATTAATTATTATTATTATTATTATTATTAGTGATGTTATTTGCCCTTTTTCATCGATTTTTTTGCACTTTGCTTCACTTTGCATAATTATTACCTGGCTTGTGTGTCTTATATTTACCATCTATAGACGGCCTTGCGGGTGCACCGGTGGATTTGGGGTATATGTAACTTGGGGGTTCAGGGGTATCCTTTGTCCTTTTTTGTTGTTGGATGAGTTATATCTGTCAGACAAAGGCTATGTTCGCATGGCGGAATATCCGAGCGGAATTCCACAGAAATATTGGCGGAGATTTATCAAAACCTGTGTAGAGGAAGAGTGGTGCAGTTGCCCCTGGCAACCAATCAGATTGATTCTTTCATTTTTCACAGGTCTCTATAAAAATGAAAGTGGCAATCTGATTGGCTGCCATGGGCAACTGCACCACTCTTCCTTAGCAGAGTTTTTGATAAATCTCCCCCGTTATGCTCGGAAATTCCACTGCATCGTATTGATTCTACCGACGCCTACTCTCTGCCAAATATCCGCCCAGAAATTTTCCGTACAGAAATTTTGCCGTGTAAAAATTGTGGTAAGCTTTGACGCGTTTTTGTCTTTTTTATTCAAAATAAATAAATGTTTAATCAATCATTCTAGGCCAGTGGTCTCCAAACTGTGGACCTCCAGCTGTTGCCAACTACAACTCCTAGCATGCCCGGACAGCCAACGGCTGTCCGGGAATGCTGGGAGTTGTAGTTTGCAACTTTTGGAGGCACCCTGGTTAGGAAACATTGCTCTATCACACCATAGTTAGCGTACCTCCCAACCATCCCCAAGTGGGACATTCATATTTTTGGGGGGTCCACAGTTTGGAGACTGAGGGGGAGATTTATAAAAACTTGTGCAGAGGAAAAGTTGTCCAGTTGCCCATAGCAACCAATCAGATCGCTTGTTTCCTTTTTCACAGGCCTTCCTAAAAATGAAAGAAGCGAGCTGATTGGTTGCTATGGGCAACTGGGCAAGTTTTCCTTTGCACAGGTTTTGATAAATCTCCCCCTTAGGCTCTAGACTATTCCAAAGCTGCGCCCGAACAGCCATGCTGGGAGTTTTAGTTTTGCAACAGCTGGAGGTTCACAGTTCGGAGACCTATACCCTTGACCAGTGGTCTTCAACCTGCGGACCTCCAGATGTTGCAAAACTACAGCCGTTGGCTGTCCGGGCATGCTGGGAGTCGTAGTTTTGCAACATCTGGAGGTCTGCAGGTTGGACACCACTGCCCTAGATTTAAAAAAAAAAAAACACAAAAAATAAATAAATAAAAAAACAGTTTTTAAATTGAATCCATTGACTTCTATTGGGTAACAACAAAACAAATCCACCAGATCATGAGAAAAACAACACAGTCTGCATAAAAGAGCTCGTAACAAAATAAAAAATTTAAATGCCAATGTTTTTGTTTTTTTTTGCTTTTTTTTTTTTTTACCAATGAAGTAATACAAATCCAAAATACAGCATCTGAGTCTGATCATCCAAGAATACAAAAAACAATTTCGGTGATGAATCTCACGAATGCAAATGAGGCGGCGATGGGCGACAGCGAGGATGAGATCACAATTTGTGCACAACATGGGTGGATATATGAGGGTGCTAAATTCTCGATGGGAAATAAATTAGAAGTATCAATTACATAAGAAGGAAAAAAAAAAACAAAGAAAAAAAAAAAAAAACACAATCACATACCTAGGGCACACGGATCCTACTTTCCCTCTCCGGCGGCGGCTCTGATGTAGCGCCAGCGCTGTGTCACTCCTCTCCAGTTCTATTTTCTGACATTTTTTTTCATCTCCATCTATCAGAATGTTTTTTCTTTTTTTTTTTTTTTTTTTTTTCGCTTTTTTTTTTTTTTTCTTTATTTATTTCTGTTGTGCTGCTGAACACACGACCGCCTTTCATCTGCAACATGATCCATGAATCTCGCCAGCTCAGGCACAGGAGAAATAAATCTTTCGCAAAATTAATGAAGTTGTCTTAAAGCTGCAGGCGCTTATTTTTTTTTTTCCGTCTCCTATCGTGAGTAAACAAGACATCCCCTGAGTTCTAGGGAGGCTCAGTAGAACTGGTAGTATACGGGGGAGCCCACTCACCTGTATACAGCTACGGCCTGTGGCTCCTCTCTCTATCAAGGTGTGCTCTCAGGTAAAGGCTTCGTAACGCGTAACTTTTTCTGACCGATCCTTGGAGCGGAGCCACCATTCAGGCACTTACATTCCACAGCTGAGCAATAAGAAAGAAAGAAAGGAAAAAAAAAAAAAAAAAAAAGAAATAAAAACATTCATTAGTGCTGGAATTAAAAAAAAAAAAAAAACACAAAGACGGTGGTCTCCATAGAAACGCCTCATTGTGAGTAACCTGGGTCGGCGGGATCAGTCAGGAGCGCAGCTCCTGGGGTCTATTCTGGAGCCGACTGTGTGAGGTGAATCTCCCTCTATTGCAAAACAATAACTCTCATCATGTCCTGACAGCCAAAGTGTCAGGGCATGATGGGAGTTGTAGTTATACAACAGATGGTGGAACAATTCCCTCTGACATCTACACATCGTACATATACAAGTTTTATAAACAGTGGTCCCTCAAGTTACAATATTAATCGGTTCCAGGACGACCATTGTATGTTGAAACCATTGTATGTTGAGACCATAACTCTATGGAAACCTGGTAATTGGTTCTGAAGCCCCAAAAATGTCATCCGAAAATAGGAAAAAGTGAGGATTAAAAGATAAATAAGTAGATAACTAATATAGATAAATCAAATCCTTACATATAAAAGTAAAAAAGATCTGCTGGGAGCTGTAAATCACTGTTTATGTCAGTATTTCCCAACCAGGGTGCCTCCAGTTGTTGCAAAACTACAACTCACAGCATGCCCGGACAGCCGTTGGCTGTCCGGGCATGCTTGGAGTTGTAGTTTTGCAACAGCTGGAGGCACCCTGGTTGGGAAACAATGGAGCTTCTTTAGGGTCCTATACAGTACACACAGTGTCCCAAATGGAGCCGCCCTTACTTGGTGTCCAAAGGAGCAGCTAACCCTGGCACAGGTAAGGAGTACAGAACATGTAATACCTCCCTGTACTGTAGGGGGCGCTATCAGACACCAGTCAGTGCATACGCTTCAGTAATAGAGGTAAAGAGTACAGAACATGTAATACCTCCCTGTATTGTAGGGGGCGCTACCAGACACCAGTCAGTGCATGCACTTCAGTAATACAGGTAAAGAGAACAGAACATGTAATACCTCCCTGTACTGTAGGGGGCGCTACCAGACACCAGTCAGTGCATGAACTTCAGTAATACAGGTAAAGAGTACAGAACATGTAATGCATCACTGTACTGTAGGGGGCGCTATCAGACACCAGTCAGTGCATGCACTTCAGTAATACAGGTAAAGAGTAGTACAGAACATATAATACCTCCCTGTACTGTAGGGGGCGCTACCAGACTCCAGTCAGTGCATGGACCTCAGTAATACAGGTGATTTACCAGTAAAATGCCCATTCTGATAGGTAAGTTCTTCCAGTTGTGACATATCTCACAGATCTGGACTGTCCGTACATTGTATGTTGAGTCTGGTTTCAAGTTACAATGGTCCAGAAAAAAACATTGTATGTTGAAACTATTGTATGTTGAGGCCATTGTAAGTTGAGGGATCACTGTACATCTATACATCGTACATATACAAGTTATATATACATCATACATATACAAGTTTTATATACATCATACATGTGTACATTGTATGAACAGGTTTTATATACTGATAGAAGGAAAGATTGTCCAGCGCCAGGTGTGCAGGTAAATGCTTGCTTTTATTTTGGATAATTCAACAGAAGTCCCTGACAGAGGACAATGTCTGACGCGTTTCGCACCTAGGTGCTTAATCGTAGACTGTCTACGATTAAGCACCTAGGTGCGAAACGCGTCAGACATTGTCCTCTGTCAGTGACTTCTGTTGGATTATCCAAAATAAAAGCAAGCATTTACCTGCACACAATCTGTCCCTGCGCAGGTATTCTGGTTATTGGTCGGGGAAGTGAGCGGTAAAAGCAGTTGCTACCAGGTTTTATATACTATTACATTGTACGCACGCGTTTTATATATTATTACATTGTACGCTCAGGTTTTATATATTATTACATTGTACGCTCAGGTTTTATATACTATTACATTGTACGCACGCGTTTTATATATTATTACATTGTACGCACGCGTTTTATATATTATTACATTGTACGCTCAGGTTTTATATATTATTACATTGTACGCACGCGTTTTATATATTATTACATTGTACGCTCAGGTTTTATATATTATTACATTGTACGCACGCGTTTTATATATTATTACATTGTACGCTCAGGTTTTATATATTATTACATTGTACGCACGCGTTTTATATATTATTACATTGTACGCTCAGGTTTTATATACTATTACATTGTACGCACAGGTTTTATATATTATTACATTGTACGCTCAGGTTTTATATACTATTACATTGTACGCACAGGTTTTATATACTATTACATTGTACGCACAGGTTTTATATATTATTACATTGTACGCTCAGGTTTTATATACTATTACATTGTACGCACAGGTTTTATATATTATTACATTGTACGCACAGGTTTTATATATTACATTGTACACACAGGTTTTATATACTATTACATTGTACGCACAGGTTTTATATATTATTACATTGTACGCACAGGTTTTATATATTATTACATTGTACGCTCAGGTTTTATATATTATTACATTGTACGCACGCGTTTTATATATTATTACATTGTACGCTCAGGTTTTATATATTATTACATTGTACGCACGCGTTTTATATATTATTACATTGTACGCTCAGGTTTTATATACTATTACATTGTACGCACAGGTTTTATATATTATTACATTGTACGCTCAGGTTTTATATACTATTACATTGTACGCACAGGTTTTATATATTATTACATTGTACGCTCAGGTTTTATATACTATTACATTGTACGCACAGGTTTTATATATTATTACATTGTACGCACAGGTTTTATATATTACATTGTACACACAGGTTTTATATACTATTACATTGTACGCACAGGTTTTATATATTATTACATTGTACGCACAGGTTTTATATATTATTACATTGTACGCTCAGGTTTTATATATTATTACATTGTACGCACGCGTTTTATATATTATTACATTGTACGCTCAGGTTTTATATATTATTACATTGTACGCACGCGTTTTATATATTATTACATTGTACGCTCAGGTTTTATATACTATTACATTGTACGCACAGGTTTTATATATTATTACATTGTACGCTCAGGTTTTATATACTATTACATTGTACGCACAGGTTTTATATATTATTACATTGTACGCACAGGTTTTATATACTATTACATTGTACACACAGGTTTTATATACTATTACATTGTACGCACAGGTTTTATATATTATTACATTGTACGCACAGGTTTTATATATTATTACATTGTACGCACAGGTTTTATATATTATTACATTGTACACACAGGTTTTATATACTATTACATTGTACGCACAGGTTTTATATATTATTACATTGTACGCACAGGTTTTATATATTACATTGTACACACAGGTTTTATATACTATTACATTGTACGCACAGGTTTTATATATTATTACATTGTACGCTCAGGTTTTATATAGTATTACATTGTACGCACAGGTTTTATATACTATTACATTGTACGCTCAGGTTTTATATACTATTACATTGTACGCACAGGTTTTATATACTATTACATTGTACGCTCAGGTTTTATATAGTATTACATTGTACGCACAGGTTTTATATATTATTACATTGTACGCACAGGTTTTATATACTATTACATTGTACGCACAGGTTTTATATACTATTACATTGTACGCTCAGGTTTTATATACTATTACATTGTACGCACAGGTTTTATATATTATTACATTGTACGCTCAGGTTTTATATACTATTACATTGTACGCACAGGTTTTATATATTATTACATTGTACGCACAGGTTTTATATATTACATTGTACACACAGGTTTTATATACTATTACATTGTACGCACAGGTTTTATATATTATTACATTGTACGCACAGGTTTTATATATTACATTGTACACACAGGTTTTATATACTATTACATTGTACGCACAGGTTTTATATATTATTACATTGTACGCACAGGTTTTATATATTATTACATTGTACGCACAGGTTTTATATATTATTACATTGTACGCACAGGTTTTATATATTATTACATTGTACGCTCAGGTTTTATATATTATTACATTGTACGCACAGGTTTTATATATTATTACATTGTACGCACAGGTTTTATATATTATGACATTGTACGCACAGGTTTTATATATTATTACATTGTACGCACAGGTTTTATATATTATTACATTGTACGCACAGGTTTTATATATTATTACATTGTATGCACAGGTTTTATATATTATTACATACGTTTTATATCATTCCACACGACAAACAAAATGTATTCTTTTATATTATTTTATAATATGTTCCCACAGGACTGAAATGCTACAGAATTTGTGCCGATTTTCCCAATAAACTCCAATAGGGAAACAAAATCTGCAGCATTTCAGTCCCCACGTGAACAAACTGTAAAATACATTGGATGTATTGGAAAAATGTATTAAAAAAATTCCAGGTGTAAAAGGTCATGGTGCCCATAGCAACAAGTGGTTATATATAAATCAAGGCATTACCTCCGCTCAAATCTGCTGCTGTCTATTTTGTAAATTACAATCCAGAAATATAATCTACTTTTATCATAAGTACATAAGAAATTATGCCGGACGAGGCCTCGCGCGCACACAGGCTTATTTCAGCTTGTTACAAACTGCAAGTTATATAGGGCTGTAAATCCGCACCCGTACTTGTCTATGGTGCCCTCCTGTTCGCCTTATGTCATACATTACATATCTGAATGGAGTTAGGTCTACTGTTCTCTACCAGATTTTTGTAAAGGGGCACCTGTGAAGGACAACTGGTTACTGGGCAACTATCTACCTAGTGGGGGACCAGTTATTACTGGGGAGTAAGTAACTAATTGGGGACCACTGCAAAATGGGGGCAACAAATTACCTAATGAGGGATCACTGATTATTGGAACAACTATATACCCTGTGGGGACCAATAAGTACTGGGGGAAAGTATCCACCTAATGGGAGATCACTGATTATGTGGTATCCCAGAACAAAGTCACGTTTTGCTACTCTAAGGGCTGTATTGTCTCGACCCTAATCCCCAGGGATAGGAGGGGGGTATCCTAAAGCACATGTTAGAGTTAGTCCAGCCTGTCTACAACCTGCGTAGCGTGTCCAGCTACAGGGGTAATACAAATACAAGTGGTAGTATTAGAGACAAAGGCAGAACCAACAGCATCTATTGCAAAGGAAACACTAGGTGCGACTATTCCTCAGGACCTGGCCTAGTTGAGGGATAGACCTCGCGTCTAAGAGATTCCCTTCTAGTAACATAGTTCATAAGGTTGAAAAAAGACCAGAGTCCATCAAGTTCAACCTATGACCCTAATGAGTCCCTACTGAGTTGATCCAGAGGAAGGCAAAAAAACCCTCATACTTGAGGTAAAAATTCCTTCCCGACTTCAAATATGGCATCAGAATAAATCCCTGGATCAACGTTCTGTCCCTATAGATCTAATATACATAACCAGCGATGTTATTATTCTCCAAAAATGCATCCAGACCCTTTTATGAATTCTTTTACAGAGTTCCCCATGACCACCTCCTCCTGGAGAGAATTCCACAGTCTCACTGCTCTTACAGTAAAGAACCCCCGTCTGTGCTGGTGTAGAAACCTTCTTTCCTCTAGACGTAGAGGATGCCCCCTTGTTATAGATACAGTCCTGGGTATAAATAGGTCATGGGAGAGATCTCTGTACGGTCCCCTGATATATTTATACATAGTTATTAGGTCGCCCCTAAGACTTCTTTTTTCTAAACCAAATAACCTTAATTCTTGATGCCTTCAAAGATTGTGGTGTCTCAGAAAACCAGAGGAAAGGTAAGTGGGTGAGGGGATCTTTGCATATCTTTCCACAGCCCCCTCCCCCCTAGTTTGGTACTTAGGATGCGACTTGTCTTAAGAAATTCTAAACTTGGCAGTAGACTGTAGTTCTGTTCTAGCTAATGGTCAACAAATGGGTGCTTGATTCCGTAGTCTTGGGGGGGGGGGGGGGGGCAAGACTACGGAATCATGCACTCATTTGTTGACCATTAGCTAGAACAGAACTACAGTCTACTGCCAAGTTTAGAATTTCTTAAGACAAGTCGCATCCTAAGTACCAAGAGGAACAAACCAGGTACCCACAGAGGTTGCTCAGGGCAGTAGATCCCGGGACCACAGAGAGACCACAGCCTCTGAGTAAGTTTGGGTTAGGGTGCATTCACACCTCATTTTTTACATTCGGCTGCCTGATCCGGCTGGGGGAGGGGAAAACCGGGCGCTCGTGTACCCCAGCCGGATCAGCCTGTGACTCCATTTACTTTAATGAGCCGACCGGAGTCAAACAGTGACTCGGGTCGGCTTATTTTTGACCCGTATGCAGTTTCCTGACCGGACCTAAAACCATAGTATACTACGGTTTTAGGTCCGGTCCAAAACCGGATACGGGTCAAAACTGAGCTGACCGGAGTCACCGTTTGACTCCGGTCGGCTCATTAAAGTAAATGGAGTCACAGGCTGATCCGGCTGGGGTACAGGAGCGCCCGGTTTTCCCCTCCCCAACTGGATCCGGCACCCGTATGTAAAAAACGAGGTGAGAATGCAGCCTTACAGGGGAGTCTGGTACAAAGTCTTGGTTACAAGAACAGTTTACATTTTTCTCAAGTATCATCCTGAAAGTGTAGTGGAGAACAAGCCAGGCCAGTGTAGCCAAAAGCCTTAAAAAGGGGTACTCCGCTGCTCAGCGTTTGGAACAAACTGTTCTGAATGCTGGAGCTTGTGTGTCTTCATTGCCCCGCCCCCTCACGACATCACGCCCGCCCCCTCAATGCAAGTCTATGGGAGGGGCGTGACGAACGTGTTCGTCACGCCCTCTCCTATAGACTTGCATTGAGGGGGCGAGGCGCGAAGCCATGAGGGGGCGGGGCTATGATGTCACAAGCTCCCGGCTCCAGCGTTCGGAACAGTTTGTTCCAAATGCTGAGCAGCTCCTTTAAAACGTACCACAAGGGAGGGAACTAGTTTAAAATATCTCAGGTCTGCCATGTAGTCCAGAACTGTGACCAATTTCCAGTTGCTTCAAAATTTCTGGGTGTACCTCAAGGGCTGTATTCTCAATTCTGCTTAGTAATTCAAGTATTATTCACTTGTTTTATGACTGCATTCTGAAGTAAATAATAAGTTGTTCTCTACAAACCCTGGCTTCTGGAGGTTCTTTTCTCGGGGCCTGTGTACGGATTTAAGCCATTGTAGTGGCTTGTGGAATATCTCTCAACATAGGGTTGCGCCCAGGGCTCAAGTCCTACAGGAACTCATGGGAACTGAGTTCCTGCACTTTTTCCACAGCAGGAACACCGTTCCCATTAGCAGGAGCCCTGCAGGACCAGCCCTTGAGTGGAAACCTTGAGTGAGTTCCTACACTTTTTTCCCAGGATTTGAACCCTGGTTGCGCCCTGGTTCCAACCCTTAATATTCATCATTTACTACAATCCCAACATTCCGTAGCAACTATCTACCTAGTGAGGAACAACTCTCTACTTAAAAGGGGGCAACAATCTACATACTGGAAGGGGCAATTATTACTATCCCAATAATCAAATAAACCAAGTCAGGAAAAACACGCAGCTAAGGTGTAAAGTGTGTAAAACTACAGCTCCCAGCATAACCCCAAGAATGATAATACTATGTTTGGGGCTGTTCATAAAGATAAAAAGGTGCCAGGCATCATCTTTCTGTCAACCTTGAGTGACTATAGCGCTGATCAGGTGCAGTCAAAAGGCAGCGGAATTTCGGCGGTGGACAATTCCGCGAGCACTGCATAGCCATCAATGGTGACGGCTCAGAGCCCCGCGGACCTATCGCCGAAGGAACCTCGGCGGCGGCCATCAGGCGGAATCCCCAGGCGAAATCAAAGCAGAAAATGCAACAAAACCCAACAATCTGAACCCGGCCGTAGGCGGAGGCTACAATGTGACTATAACTGTATATAAAAATAATAGCAACAAGTTCTATGGCAAACAATCTCGCAACCATAGGAACATTTCTGACATAGCTGGAAATGTTGTGACAGCTGTAAAGTTTTTTTTCTACCCTAAGAAATTAATTGATGTTACTTCCATAGTAACCACAATTCTACGACAATTCGCAGTCACAAGGCACTTTGCACCCGGTAATATCATGCTGGTTTATTTCTTCTACTTTTCTACGGGTGAAAAGTTGTATGACAATTCAATTCACCAAAAATCCTGTCATTTTCCAGAGTCTGGAATTGATTTTCCTCTAATTTAGAGACTCATTATTACAATGTGCTGCGGACCTCTCATTACCTGCCACCATTATCTCAGCATCAGGACTCCACACAGTACCAACAATTTCCTGCAATAAGCCAAACTGATGAGACGTAAGCTGCAAAACCCAAAGGACGACACAATAACTTGGAGCAGGTTCACACGTAGCTTAAAGGGGTAATCCAGGGAAGTAAAGAAACATAAAAATGCCCAAAAACCACCACTATACCTGTTCTGTGTCGCCAGTAGTTATCCATGTGGTTTTTGCAGCTTCTTTGACCCCTGATGTCTCCTAAATACTTTTTCCTTGTTTGCAGCACAGACTACAACTCCCAGAAGTCAGTGTGACTCTGTGTAATGGCTGCAGGCTTACACTGCAGCTCATACACACTGTACAGGTCTTTTCTTTCAGACTATCCTTCCCCCAGCAATAATTCATGCTGTGCTCTGAATGGAAACAGTCAGTGATTAGATCTACACAGGAAAAAAGCAGCTATGTGCTCAGCTGTGACTGAGAATCTTCACTGCTCTTCTCTCACAGCTCACAAGCTCTCACACAGGGAGGGGAGGAGGAGGGGAGATGAGCCAGAGCTCTAGACCAGACAGAAATCAGGTGGTTTTGTCTTGAAGGCAGGGGGCTAGGTCTCACTGAGAAGACAAAGTGGATCTGAAAATTAGGTTTTTATCTCACTTGGTGCATGTAAGTGACAGCTGACAGAGGGGAACTGCTCTATATAGCTAATGAATGATATTTAGACAAATACATAGGTTGGTGAGAGGGAAAGGATGGGCTATGGGTTTAGTTCCCCAGGGTACCCCTTTAATGCTTAGTCTGAGGTCATTTACTGCAGCACAAAGATCTGTTTTGTTCTGAACATTGGGGGAGATTCATCAAAACTTGTGCACAGGAAAAGCTGACCAGTTGCCCATGGCAACCAATCAGATCGCTTATTTCATTTTTGAAAAAGCCTCTGAAAAATAATTAAAAAAAGATCTGATTGGTTGCTATGGGCAACTTTTTCCTTAGCTTAGGTCTTGATAAAACTCCCCCATTATCTTTAAAAAGATACTCTCATTCACACACTGGGGCAAATGTAAAGGAGTACTGCAGCCCGAATTAATGTATCCCTTATCCACAGGATAGGGGACAAGTAACTGATTGTGGGGGGCCGTCTGCTGGGGCCCTCGTAATCTCCTGAATAGGACCTCGTCCCGCTCAGTCAGGAGTGCGTGTCATCTACCTCTACACAGCACAAGCTCTATTCATTTTAATGGCGCGCATGCCACACGACACGCACTCCTGACTGAACTGGACGGGTCCCGTTCAGGAGATCGTGGGGGTCCAACCACTGGGGCTACTTATCCCTTATCCTGTGGATAGGGGATAAGTTAATTTTGGCTGCAGTACCCCTTAAATATACCTTTGTAATATTTAAAGAAGTTTGTGGTAGCCTAAAAGGTGATGTGTAGGTAGACTAGAGTTTGTGACCCCAGGAGTGTTAACCACCACACTACCAAGGATAAGCAGCTGCCTGCGCCAGGCAAGAAATACCTCAAATGCCAGGTTAGGGAAACCACATTTACTTTACTTCAGGAATTGGCAACGTTATACAGACAGGAACAGTTCACTTTAATGCACTAGTGTGATTTATGTTATTTGTGGTGTTATGCATATGTCAAATAAAGGTTATCAAATAAAGTAATTCAATATTTTTTTAAATGTTGATGATCTGCGCTCATATTCAGCGTCAGCTTTTCTTGGAATGGTATGTGTGCATGTATGTGGACATATTTTTCTAGTGCTTGCTTTCCCCCAATTCCTTAATAGAAAGCCTTAAAGCGCAACTGTCATGAAATTTTAGTGTAATAACCTGCACACAGCCTTTGTACTGTGTGCAGCAATTATTTTACCTCATATTTGCAGGCTTTCGTGACGCTAAAAAGTGCTTTTAATCAAAGCAACTGACGGTCGGATAGGTGTGGTGCGAGGTACGCGATGCCCCGCTGCCGCCACGCCCACACACCCACTTTGTTTCTCAGTGTTGGGACCACTGTGTGATTGACACACAGGTCCGAGTGCATGCGCCCTTCAACTAATTTAACGTGCGCGCTGCTGCATGTCATCCAGCAAGTGCTCGCTCCTCCAGCGAGCACTCGCTCCCGCCGCTGTCATCCTCCTCAATGCGCCTGCGCAGGGCTAGGTGCAGAGAGCGTGGGAGCGAGCGCTTGCTGGATGACACGCAGCAGCGCATACGTTACATTAGTTGAAGGGCACATGCGCTGGGACCTGTGTGTCAATCACACGGCGGTCCCAGCAAGGAGATACAGAGTGGGTGTGTGGGTGGGCGGGGCGGGTATCGCGTACCTCGCACCACACCTATCCGACCATCAGTGGCTTTGATTAAAAGCACTTTTTAGAGTCACAAAAGCCTGAAAATATGAGGTAAAATAATAGCTGTACACACCACCTGCACACAGTACAAAGGCTGCGTGCAGGTTTTTACTCTCAAATTTCATGACAGTTGTGCTTTAAAGGGGTACTCCGTTGCTTAATGTTTGGAACAAACTGTTCAAAACGCCAGTGCTATAAAAGGCACAAAGAGCCAGTCACCCCTAATATTAAAACGTTACTTTTATTTGATATGTATTAAGATAAACGTGACTTAAAAACACCTATATTGTCAGGGTCTTATAAGATTTTCAGGTAGGCACAGTGTGGGAAGTGTTAGGTTAATTTTTTCGCACCCAATACTTGGACTAATACCTCCAACACTGTAGTGCACTAGGAATGTATAATGTCATAGCCCCAGGCTGCAGTCCATTGGGCTGTAAACTGTGACAACAGTAAGATTTTTAAAAACAAACAGACCCTGCCACCTAACTAGTTTCACTCATATACATGAGCTTCATCAGAGGTGCAGGCAAGTGACTGTCAGACGGTCGTTTGTCCTTTTATATCCTCTGTTGCTGACATCACCCCTCAATGCAAGTCTATGGGAGCTCCCGGCTCCAGCGTTCGGAACACTTTGTTCCAAACATTAAGCAACGGAAAAACCCTTTAAGTCACCTGATGGGGAAAAAAGGCATGACTTCTACTGAGATAACACACACACAAAAAGCTTATATTAATACATGCTATTTTTTTTTTTAAAATGCCACAAAAACTGCATCATGGAGGAGAAAAATAAGTGAAAGTTTTTTTGCAGCTTTTTTTTTTCAGCCCCCCCCCCCCCCACAAAAAAACAGGCAAAAACAGACCTGAACATTATGATTTTTCATCCGTTTTTTGGGTCTGCAGCAAAAGCTATAGCCCAAAAGAAGCAATTGAGACATAAGTGTCCAAAGTACATGCAAAATATGTGCCAGAACATGGACCTATCTCGCCAAGTTCCTGCTGCTTCATTTTACTTCCGTAAATTTAAACTATGTGGGGACTATATAAAATGTTTTATCATTGAATTAATTAGGAAAAATTCCCTTTTTGGGTGATGTTTGAAACTAAATCTTTCTAAAACAGATCTTCTTGTTTTTTCTCCATCAACTGATACTGTACCTAACCCTGACATTTCCATCTCGGTATGTGGTACTACCATAACTCCCGGGCAGCAGGCTCGCTGTCTTGGCGTTATACTTGACTCTGATCTGTCTTTCACTCCTCATATTCAGTCCCTTTCACGTTCTTGTCACCTGCATCTAAAAAACATTTCCAGAATCCGCCTGTTTCTCACTATGGAAACTGCTAAAACTCTCATTATTGCTTTGATTCCCTCCTGCCTCGACTACTGTAACTCTTTACTAATAGGCCTTCCTTTCTCCAAACTCTCTCCTCTCCAGTCCATCCTTAATGCCGCAGCCAGACTCATCTTCCTCTCCAGCCGCTACACCGACGCCTCCTCCCTGTGCCAGTCACTACACTGGTTACCAATTCAGTCCAGAATACAGTACAAAATCCTCAGTCTCACACGCAAAGCTCTCCACAATGCTGCACCTCCCTACATCTCCTCTTTCATCTCTGTCTACCATCCTACACGTTCTCTCCGATCTGCTAATGATCTCACACTAACATCTTCTATAATCCGAACTTCTCACTCACGTCTCCAAGACTTCACTCGTGCCGCACCGGTTCTCTGGAATGCTATCCCTCAATCCCTCAGACTCAACAACAACATCCATATTTTCCAACGTGGCCTAAAAACACATCTCTTCAGACAGGCCTATAACAGTCTCTAATTGGCCTCAACATATCCTCAACATATCCCCAACATATCCTCAATATATCCCCAACATATTCCCAACATATTCCCAACATATCCCCAACATATCCCCAACATATCCCCAACATATCCCCAACATATCCTCAATATATCCCCAACATATTCCCAACATATTCCCAACATATCCCCAACATATCCCCAACATATCCCCAACATATCCCCAACATATCCCCAACATATCCCCAACATATCCCCAACATATTCCCAACATATCCCCAACATATCCTCAATATATCCCCAACATATCCCCAACATATCCCCAACATATCCTCAATATATCCCCAACATATCCCCAACATATTCCCAACATATTCCCAACATATTCCCAACATATCCCCAACATATCCTCAATATATCCCCAACATATCCCCAACATATCCCCAACATATCCCCAACATATTCCCAACATATCCCCAACATATCCCCAACATATCCCCAACATATCCCCACACCTCTTGTTTGAATAGTTATTGTGTAATTTCATGTCCGATACTTGTTTTTGTTTGTACTCCATAATTGTAAGGGCTGCGGAATCTGTAGGCACTATATAAATAAATAAATAAAACTGACTTTTTTTCTGTCAAATAATGGCCTCAAAAACAGTGTGAACAAAGCCTTATAAAAGCAAGTTCTGGTGTAAGGGTCTATTCACATGGCAGAATTTCCGCTTACGGAATTACACCTCAAATTTTTTTTTTTTTTTTTTTTTACTGATGCCAGAAAGTTAAAACAGATTTGTAAATTACTTCTATTAAAAAAATCTTTACCCTTCCAGTACTTTTTAGCAGTTGTATGCTACAGAGGAAATTCTTTTCTTTTTGAATTTCTTTTTTTGTCTTGTCCACAGTGCTCTCTGCTGACACCTCTGTCCGTGTCAGGAACTGTCCAGAGCAACATAGGTTTGCTATGGGGATTTTCTCCTGCTCTGGACAGTTCCCGATACGGGCATCAGGTGTCAGCAGAGAACACTGTGGACAAGACAAAAAAGAAATTCAAAAACAAAAAGAATTTTCTCTGTAGCATACAGCTGCTAAGAAATACTGAAGGTTAAAGATTTTTTAATAGAAGTCATTTACAAATCTGTTTACCTTGCTGGCAACAGTTGATAAAAAAAAAAAAAATAAAATAAAAAAAAAAGGTTTCCACCAGAGTACCCCTTTAAAGACTGAAAGAAGAGAAAGGAGTCCAGCGTCCGATAACTCAGAGGATGATATTTATTTCACCAGATGGTCATGACAGGAACACAAGGTACAGTGACGCGTTTCGGCCTTACAACAAGGCCTTAGTCATGTGTGTATGACTAAGGCCTTGTTGTAAGGCCGAAACGCGTCACTGTAATGACCATCTGGTGAAATAAATATCATCCTCTGAGTTATCGGACGCTGGACTCCTTTCTCTTCTTGCTGCTAATTTTGGGCGAGGTCCACGCCCTGTCCGTGCGCACCTGGGGTGAGCTGAAGCACTGTTGTTTCCCTTTAAAGACTGTAGACTTCTATGGCAGTGGTCTCCAACCTGTGGACCTCCAGATGTTGCAAAACTACAACTCCCAGCATGCCCGGACAGCCGTTGGCTGTCCGGGCATGCTGGGAGTTGTAGTTTTGCAACATCCGGAGGTCCGCAGGTTGAAGACCACTGTTCTATGGGATTCCGCACTCCCATTCACACTTCTGAATTTCTCCTTGCAGAATACGGCAAGCGGAAATTCAGAAATGTGAATGGGAGTGCGGAATCCCATAGAAGTCTATGGGCTTTAATTTGAGGCGGAATTCCGCAAGTGTGAATAGACCCTAACACTTTAGTGTAACTGAAGCTCGGTAACTTTCCAGAAGAAGCCGCCCTGCGTGCGGACATGAGACTTGGCGCATGTTATTATCGGTATGTACAACAATAAACCAGACGCTCTGGTGTTGCCCATAGCAACCAGTCACAGCTCAGCTTTCATTATACCAGAGCACCTTGAGATATAAGCTGAGCTGTGATTGGTTGCTATGGGAAACACCAGATAGTTTTGGCATTAGGCAGATTGATAAATCGTGTAGCAATGACAAGAAAATAATGGCATAAAACATCCCAGTATAGGAGGCACGTCACTTATATACAGGTACATGACCACCTGACAGGATCACAGAAACATACTGAAACCTAAATCCACTGGTACATGTAACCAAAAGGAAAATTCGGAATAAATCCATCACGCTCCGGCAGCAGAATATCTGTTAAAGGGGTATTCCAGGCAAAAACTTTTTTTTATATATATATCAACTGGCTCCAGAAAGTTAAACAGATTTGTAAATTACTTCTATAAAAAAATCTTAATCCTTCCGATAGTTATTAGCTTCTGAAGTTGAGTTGCTGTTTTCTGTCTAACTGCTTTCTGATGACTCACGTCCCGGGAGCTGTGCAGTTCCTATGGGGATATTCTCCCATCATGCACAGCTCCCGGGACGTGACCTCATCATTGAGCAGTTAAACAGAAAACTTCAGAAGCTAATAACTATTGGAAGGATTAAGATTTTTTAATAGAAGTCATTTAGAAATCTGTTTAACTTTCCGGAGCCAGTTGATATATAAAAAAAAGTTTTGGCCTGGAATACCCCTTTAATATTGTAAGCCGAGACTATAATGATCAGGATATGGATTTGACGGCAGCCCCATAGACACCTGGGTGCGCATCCTTTTTGCTTCTATAGCGCGGCATTAGCCATTTTTAGAGAATAATGTGGAGGTTTTAGTATATGCCTTTTGCATACCTCATTTGGTGATGTGGCAGGCATGGAATAGGTTCCATTTTGCACAAATGCACAATGATATGGATTCTGTAATACAGTCTACGATTCCTATGAATTCTCTGGTTTTGGTTGGGGTGTTTGATCACCTCTAGAGATGAGCGAACTTACAGTAAATTCGATTTGTCACGAACTTCTCGGCTCAGCAGTTGATGACTTATCCTGCGTAAATTAGTTCAGCCTTCAGGAGTTCCGGTGGGCTGGAAAAGGTGGATACATTCCTAGGAAAGAGTCTCCTAGGACTGTATCCACCTTTTCCAGCCCACAGGAGCACCGGAAAGCTGAACTAATTTATGCAGGATAAGTCATCAACTGCCGAGCCGAGAAGTTTGTGACGAATCGAATTTACTGTAAGTTCGCTCATCTCTAATCACCTCACCAGAGTACTAGTGCTAAAGGTCACCCAGGTGAACTTATTAGACTCACAAGTGGGTTGGGGTCAGTTCACACTGTGCAGTTTTCATCAATTTTCTTACTCAAAGCTTTTTATTTTTTTCATATAGAAATATAGCCATGAGGAGAAAGTGATTTGACCTATAATCACAACTGGAATTTTATGAAGATTTGACATTTTTAGGCTGTGTTCACACATTGAATTTTTACTGAATTTTTCACACTTTTTTTTTTTTTTTTACTGCATTACAGTTGTATTTGCAGTTTTATTTGTGGTGAAAATTTAATGTTTTTGCCATATTTTGCACAATTGTGGTACAAGGTAGAGAACTATCAAAACTTGTGCAGAGGAAAAATTGACCAGTTCCCCATAGCAACCAATCAGATCGCTTCTTTCATTTTTAACAAGACCTCTGAAACATAAAGGAACTGGGAAACTTTTCATCTGCACAAGTTGTGATAAATCTCCCCCAATATCTCCATTTTTGCCATGATTTGGTGAAAGGCGCAGTAAAAACTGAAAGAAGCAGCAAGAAACGCAATTAAGCACCAGTCAGACTGATGATCACATGACCAAGTGAGGCCATGTTCACGCATCTAGAATTTCTGCAGCAATTAACCCCCTCCCCCCAAAACAAAAACAAAAAAAACACCATAGTGCTTCTTTAGGTCATGTTCACACAACGGAATTTCCAAGCGGAATTCCGCTCGGAAATTCTGCTGCACCATAGTCCCATTGACCCTGTGTACATGGCGGGATTTCTACCGCAGAAGTTTCTGCCACGGAAATCCTGATTCTGGCATCCAGCGGAACCCGCTTGAAAATGCAATGCCGTCTACGGACACAGCGCATTTTTGAACGTTCCTAGTGCCGGCATGTTCTTCCGGCGCCCACTGTCTGTGGACATTCTGCGGTGTGAACATAGCCTTAGTCTATGTTCCCACAAGGAAATTTCCATGCGGAATTCTGCATTGGAATTTTGCATGGAGATTCTGCAGCAGCGGAGTGCTATTGATTTCAATGGGATGCTGCTGCGCTATTCACATAGCAGAATTTCTGCACCGGAAACATCTGGCGTGGAAATTCAAATTCCAGTGTCCGCAGATGGAATAGACATGTCTATTCCTTCTGCGGACTCCCCATGAAAATGCATTGCAGTCTATTAGATGGCGCAGTCCTGTGCAGTCCTAGCACCGGCATGTTATGGCGGTGCTCTGCATTCAGAGGAATGCCTGCATGGAGATTTTCTGTGCGGACATTTCCCCTTGTGAACATAGCCTTAAAAGGGTACTCCGCCCCTAGACATTTTATCCCCTATCCATAGGACCCCGGAAATATCCTTGCAGCACCCGGCGTTCGTTTAGAGCATCGGGTGCAGCGCCGGAGGCTTGTGACGTCACGTCCCCTCCCATAGACTTGCATTGAGGGGGCATGGCCGCAACGTCACAAGCCTCCACCCCACATCACCAATCATCCGGAACAGAGCAAAGTTTGCTCCTTGCACCGGATGTCTGGGGTGCCGCAGCCGAGATTGTGGTGGTCCCCAGTTGCGGATCAGATCAGACATCTTATCCTCTATCCTTCTGCATCTGGTTATTTGGAGTCATGACCATAATTTTGATAAAATACTTTGTCATCGGCCGGGATGGAGTTAAGTTGTCTCCACGTAAGTGTAGGCAGACTTTCATCTACCCTAAGACAATGGCCTTTTTCTTGCTAGCACACGGCTATTTCATTAAGATTTATTACTACGAAACTACAAAACCCCTTGAGGGCTTCACATGGACCTGAATGGCTGCGGATTTTATTCAGAGTTTAGACTTCTTTATTGAAGTTATTCAAGAAAATCTGCAGCATTTCTGCAGCATGTGAACATGTGAAACTTATGCCGCATATTTGTCTCTCGTGACCCCATTTTGCTAAGCCAGTGATTTCCCAACAAGGGTGCCTCCAGGTAAAAACTACAACTCCTAGCATAACTGGACAGCTGAAAGCTGGAGTGTGAACGATTGTGAATGATTTTCCTGATTTTCACACTGCGGAATTCCCGTGGAATTCCGTGAGCAGAATTCCGTGAGTAGAATTCCATGCTGTGAACATTATCATCAGCGTGAATGGGTCGTTCACACTGCGGAATTTCAGTGGCGGACAATTCCAGCACTGAAATTGTTGATTAATGGAATTCCGTGAGTACTGCACAGCCGTCAATTGTGACGACGCAGCGCCCCGCTGTCCTACCGCCAAAGTATTTTCTGCGGCGGCCGCCTCATGGAATCTCTGCTTGCGGAATTCTGCAATATCTTGGGCTATGTTCACATGTCAGAAATTCCAAATAAGGATGCAAAATTCCGGCCAAATGATGCGGACGCAGAATTCTGCATATATGTTTTACATATATGATTACAGGTGACGTCTTCTCTATAGTGAGGAGAATACACAATGATATCAGTGACTATAGGTGACGTCTTCTCTATAGTGAGGAGAATACACAACGATATCAGTGACTACAGGTGACATCTTCTCTATAGTGAGGAGAATACACAACGATATCAGTGAGTTCAGGTGACGTCTTCTCTATAGTGAGAAGAATACACAATGATATCAGTGACTACAGGTGACGTCTTCTCTATAGTGAGGAGAATACACAATGATATCAGTGACTACAGGTGACGTCTTCTCTATAGTGAGGAGAATACACAATGATATCAGTGACTACAGGTGACGTCTTCTCTATAGTGAGGAGAATACACAATGATATCAGTGATTACAGGTGACGTCTTCTCTATAGTGAGGAGAATGTACAATGATATCAGTGACTACAGGTGACGTCTTGTCTATAGTGAGGAGAATACACAATGATATCAGTGACTACAGGTGACGTCTTGTCTATAGTGAGAAGAATACACAATGATATCAGTGACTACAGGTGACGTCTTCTCTATAGTGAGGAGAATACACAATGATATCAGTGACTACAGGTGACGTCTTGTCTATAGTGAGGAGAATACACAATGATATCAGTGACTACAGGTGACGTCTTGTCTATAGTGAGAAGAATACACAATGATATCAGTGACTACAGGTGACGTCTTCTCTATAGGGAGGAGAATACACAATTATATCAGTAATTACAGGTGACGTCTTCTCTATAGTGAGAAGAATACACAATGATATCAGTAATTACAGGTGACGTCTTCTCTATAGTGAGAAGAATACACAATGATATCAGTAATTACAGGTGACGTCTTCTCTATAGTGAGAATACACAATGATATCAGTGACTACAGATGACGTCTTCTCTATAGTGAGAAGAATACACAATGATATCAGTGATTACAGGTGACGTCTTCTCTATAGTGAGGAGAATACACAATGATATCAGTGACTACAGGTGACGTCTTCTCTATAGTGAGAATACACAATGATATCAGTAATTACAGGTGACGTCTTCTCTATAGTGAGAATACACAATGATATCAGTGACTACAGATGACGTCTTCTCTATAGTGAGAAGAATACACAATGATATCAGTGATTACAGGTGACGTCTTCTCTATAGTGAGGAGAATACACAATGATATCAGTGACTACAGGTGACGTCTTCTCTATAGTGAGAATACACAATGATATCAGTAATTACAGGTGACGTCTTCTCTATAGTGAGAATACACAATGATATCAGTGACTACAGATGACGTCTTCTCTATAGTGAGAAGAATACACAATGATATCAGTGATTACAGGTGACGTCTTCTCTATAGTGAGGAGAATACACAATGATATCAGTGACTACAGGTGACGTCTTCTCTATAGTCTTCCCTTATCTAATTCAGATGATACATACCACCAGGACTTGTTCCAGCAAAATCTTCTTTCAGACTCTGCAGAACTTGACACCCAGACGTCTCCTCACTATGTCAGTGCATTCTGATCTTCTATATGAAAACAATAATTAATATAAACCTGCCAGACACTGTATCCTCTGAATATACTGTAATACTACCACTCACTGTGCTCTCTGAATATAATACTATTACACACTACCAGACCATATTGTGGCACATAACTGTACTACACCAGAAATTCCTTTATAATATACACCATACCTCTGAAATGCAAAACACTCTGGGGGAGATTTATCAGAACCTGTGCAGAGGAAAACTTGCCCAGTTGCCCATAGCAACCAATCAGCTCGCTGCTTTCATTTTTATGAAGGCCTGTGAAAAATGAAAGAAGCGATCTGATTGGTTGCTATGGGCAACTGGGCAAGTTTTCCTCACATATAGTAATAATGCCTCCTGCCCTGTGCCCCCACATATAAAGTATAACAATGCCCAGTCACAGTACAGGGATTATATACATAGTGATGTCACAGTACAGGGATAATACACACAGTGATGTCACAGTACAGGGATAATACACACAGTGATGTCACAGTACAGGGATTATATACATAGTGATGTCACAGTACAGGCATAATACACACAGTGATGTCACAGTACAGGGATAATACACACAGTGATGTCACAGTACAGGGATAATACACACAGTGATGTCACAGTACAGGGATAATACACACAGTGATGTCACAGTACAGGGATAATACACACAGTGATGTCACAGTACAGGGATAATACACACAGTGATGTCACAGTACAGAGATAATACACACAGTGATGTCACAGTACAGGGATAATACACACAGTGATGTCACAGTACAGGGATAATACACACAGTGATGTCACAGTACAGGGATAATACACACAGTGATGTCACAGTACAGGGATAATACACAGTGATGTCACAGTACAGGGATAATACACACAGTGATGTCACAGTACAGGGATAATACACACAGTGATGTCACAGTACAGGGATAATACACAGTGATGTCACAGTACAGAGATAATACACAGTGATGTCACAGTACAGGGATAATACACACAGTGATGTCACAGTACAGGGATAATACACACAGTGATGTCACAGTACAGGGATAATACACACAGTGATGTCACAGTACAGGGATAATACACACAGTGATGTCACAGTACAGGGATAATACACACAGTGATGTCACAGTACAGGGATAATACACACAGTGATGTCACAGTACAGGGATAATACACAGTGATGTCACAGTACAGGGATAATACACACAGTGATGTCACAGTACAGGGATAATACACACAGTGATGTCACAGTACAGGGATAATACACACAGTGATGTCACAGTACAGGGATAATAGACACAGTGATGTCACAGTACAGGGATAATACACACAGTGATGTCACAGTACAGGGATAATACACACAGTGATGTCACAGTACAGGGATAATATACAGTACAGGGATAATATACAGTACAGGGATAATGTACAATTACAGAACAGTACACGGTTGGCATTCACAATGAGGTGGGGTGAGGACTGGCAGTGGTCAGGGCACAGTATATATATATATATAGTGTTACCTGTGTATGCCATCATCCACTGTTCTGCACTCTGATCCTTCCTCTGACCCCAGCAGTCCCGCACCAACCCCCCCCCCCCCCCCCCAGTCTGTGATCACATGACCAGAAGGGGGAGGAGCTGAGCTGGAGGCCGAAATCGTTGTGTGTATGGCAGTTGTTTCCCAAGCAGGTGCAGACAGATATAGCAATATTACAACTCCCTGCATGTCTACACAGCCTTTGGCTATCTGGGCATGCTGGGAGCTGTAGTTTTGCAACAGCTGGATGCACACTGCTTGGGAAACACTGCTAAATGAAGGCAGTGAAGGGTGGATGGAGTGACACCATTGTGGGATTGATAGCCGAATCCCGGTGCCCATAATGTGCAGTAAATTTTGCAGAATTTCCCAGCAGAATATTCCTGCGGAATTCCGCTCGGTGTGAACATGGCCTTAGGGTAAGTTCACACTGAGGAATTGGAGAGGAATTTACTTGAGTATTTCCGCTGGCTTATTCCTCTCCAAATTAATCAGCAGTGAAAAAAGCCAATAGAGTTCAACTGTATTTCCGCTCCTCAGTTCACACTCAGGAATTTCCGCAAGCCGAATCCCAACGCCGAGTTCCGTTCTGCATGAAGAATGAACATGTTATTTCTTCAAGCGGAATCCGCGTTTTTGTCCCATTGAAATCAAATAAAAAAAAAATTCCAGCCCGACAACGTTCCACACGAAAATTCTGCTAAATAAAAAGGGGGGGGGGGGGGGGGTATTCTAATTGGTGGTTATTGTCTCACAAAAAAAAATAATAAAAAAAAAAATCTGCTTGGAAAAACAGAAATTCTGCGGCAGCATTTTTAAGGGAGAATTCCATAACGGGTTAAAACGGCTATTAGAAAAATCACATAGACTATAATGGGATTTGCGAACGGCCGTATAGGATTTTGTAGCTGTCGTTTTTAGCTGATTTTCAGACGGAACTTCGTACGGATCTTTATAGCGGAGTCATTTTGTGGTGTGAAAGAAGCCTTATACCAGTGGTCTTCAAGCTGTGGCTCTCCAAAACGGCAACTCCCATCATGTCCTGATGTTGGCATGCTGGGAGTTGTAGTTTTGCAACAGTTCGGAGGAGAGCCACAGCTAGGGCTACACTCACCTATGCAAAAGACCAGCGTTTCCCGACCAGCGTGCCTCCAGCCTTTGCAAAAGTACAATTCCCATCATGTCCTGATGTTGCCATGCTGGGAGTTGTAGTTTTGCAACAGTTCAGAGAGCCACAGCTAGGGCTACACTCACCTATACCAAAGACCAGCGTGCCTCCAGCCTTTGCAAAACTACAACTCCCAGCATGTGCCCTGACAGCAAACTAAGCAGCAGAATCAACAGGAGGCTGCGGCAAACGGAATCTGCTCCCATGGTGTGAATGAGCCCTTATTCTTGGAAGCGCTTTAGTACAGTGTTTCCCAACCAAAGTGCCTCCAGCTGTTGCAAAACTACAACTCCCAGCATGCCCTGACAGCGAACTAAGCAGCAGAATCAACAGGAGGCTGCGGCAAACGGAATCTGCTCCCATAGTGTGAATGAGCCCTTATTCTTGGAAGCGCTTTAGTACAGTGTTTCCCAACCAAAGTGCCTCCAGCTGTTGCCAAACTACAACTCCCAGAATGCCCGGACAGCCTTTGGCTGTCCGGGCATGCTGGGAGTTGTAGTTTGGCAACAGCTGGAGACACACTGGTTCGGAAACACTGCTGTGAAATTCTTTCCTTATGTTACTTACCAGATTTTGCAGCGCCATAAAGCAGGACAACTATCTTGTTTTTTAATTAATTGGTTTCAGAACCGCTCCAGGTTAGTGAACAGGCAGCAGTATAGTCCCTGGTGCCCAGGACTCCATAGTAAGGACTGACATAAACACTACAAATACCTCCCTGCGAAGGCTCCTCCTGGGAACGCTGCTCTCCCCTCATCTGCTGCCTGGGTAGATTTTTAGCTCCACACAAGGTCATTGTAACTGGGCCACTGACAGGTGCAACACAACTCCTATTGGATTAGGCTGCAACTCCTGCTGCTACCACTAGGGGGCAGCCAAGTACCACAATAGGAACCAGCCCTGCTCTGTGTGAGGAGGTAAGTAGAGGTAAAGCAAACATCCACACTTTTTTGGACAGAGGGGCACTTAGGCTTTATTTATACTATGTTGATTTTTTACAGCATTTTTTCAAATAAATATTTAGCTGTATTTGCAGCAATTGTGGTAAAAAAAATTATGCGTTTTTTTCTGTATTTTGCACAATTGCAGTACAATAGCTCGATTTTTATCAATGATTTGGGGAAAATCACAGCAAAAAAATAAATAAATAAATAAGCAAGAAAGAAATGCAATGTGTGAACACGGCCTTAGGGGAGGTGTATAATTACTATATACCCTGATTCCGTAGATAAAGTAGTAGTAGTATACAGATAGAGCTGGGAGGAGAGGTATATAACTACTATATATTCTGATCCCATAGAGATAGTAGCAGAAGTATACAGATAGAGCTGGAGAGAAAGTGTATAACCATTATATATCCTGATCCCATAGAGATACAGCAGCAGTATACAGATAGAGCTGGAGGGGAGGTGTATAACTACTATATATCCTGTCCTCATAGAGATAGCAGTATACAGATAGAGCTGGAGGGGAGGGGTATTACTACTATATATCCTGATCTCATAGAGATAGCAGTATACAGATAGAGCTGGAGGGGTATAACTACTATATATCCTGATCTCATAGAGATAGCAATAGCAGTGTACAGATAGAGCTGAATAGGAGGTGTATAACTACTATATCTCCTGCTCCTATAGGGATAGCAGCAGTATACAGATAGAGCTGGAGGGGAGGTGTATAACTACTATATATCCTGATCTCATAGAGATAGCAGTAGCAGTATACAGATGGAGCTGGAGGGGAGGGGTATAACTACTATATATCCTGATCTCATAGAGATAGCAATAGCAGTATACAGATAGAGCTGAATAGGAGGTGTATCACTACTATATCTCCTGCTCCTATAGGGATAGCAGCAGCAGAATACAGGTAAAGTTGAAGGGAAGGGGTAGCTTGTCATCACAAGCTCCCGACATCGGTTCTAAGCGTTCGGAACATTTTGTTCCAAACGCTGGGCAATGGAGTACCACTTTAACCTTCTTACCTATTTACGATTGGTAGCTGGAGTACTTGCCTGAGGCAGTACCTCCACCCAATGAATCATCGGGGGATTGGTCCGGGCCCCTGATGGCAGTACTGCCTGTACTGCCCTGATGGCGGCCCTGGGGGCCCCCTGCGGGCCGTTGGTTGTCCGGGCATGCTGGGAGTTGTAGTTTTGCAACAGCTGAAGGTCCACAGTTTGGAGACCACTGCCCTAGGGAATGTGCACACAGCTCATTTTTGTCCTCTGAAAACATATGACGTGATTTTAAAGGGGTACTCCGCCCCTAGACATCTTATCCCCTATCTAAAGTATAGGGGATAAGATGTCTGATCGCGGGATTCCCGCCGCTGGAACCCCCTTGATCTCTACTGCGGCACTGCAGTTTCCAGGTGCACGGAGCAAACTTCGCTTCGTGCCCGATGACTAGCGAGGCGGCGCTGCAGTCACGGCCACGTCCCCCCCGTGATGTCACACCCTCCCTCTCAATGCAAGTCTATGGGTGACGGCACTCACGCCCCCCTCCCATAGACTTACATTGAGGGGACGTGGCCGTGACATCACGAGCCTCCGGTGCAGCAGCCGGCTTTCGTTTTGTGATGCCGGTAGGTCACAGCGGTGGGCCCCCCACGATCAGACATCTTATCCCCTATCCTTCGGATAGGGGATCAGATGTCTAGGTGCGGAGTACTCCTTTAAGGGTAACATAAGCCACGTTTTACACACATGACATAATTACAGTGGTCCCTCAACATATGATATTAATTGGTTCCAGGAGAACCATCATATGTTGAAACCATCATATGTCGAGTACATATGTCTATGTAAAAATGGTAATTGGTTCTGGGGCCTTGGAACCATTGTATGTTGAATACATATCTCTATGGGAAACTGCCAATTGGTTCTGGGATGACCATTGTATGTGGAGTGTATGGGGAGTGTTTAACAAACCAGGGTGCCTCCAGCTGTTGCACAACTACAACTCCCAGCATGCTTGTACAGCCATTGACTGTCTGGGCATGCTGGGAGTTATAGTTTTGCAACAGCTGGAGGCACACTGATAGGGAAACATTGATGTATGGGGTGTATAGTGTGTATATGTATTGTATGTGATGTGTGACATCGCATACAGTACTGTACAGTTCTTTAAATACCTTCAGGGGAGACAGAATGTCCTCCATTACCATCCTGCCGACTACAGCTCTATAGGAAAGGAAGGGGAGGGCAGCCAGCAGCTCATTGGATGCCTGCAGCAAGATGCTGCAGGCTATTGGCTATGGCTGCACTGGGGGGGGGGGGGGCGGGGCTTACATGGAGCTCACAGTGGAAGCCTGTATGAGTTAGCAGGACAGCATGTGAGTAACAGGAGGCAGAACGGGGCACACGGGGCACATGATACAACTATCTGTCAGTTACTGAAGTTGTCAGCGCTGTCAGATAGCTGTTTGTATGATGGCCCCGACACACAGCAGCATCATATGTCGAGGCTGCCTTCAACATACGATGGGTTCTGAGAGGCCATCATATGTTGAAATGATCATATGTCGGGGCCATCATAAGTCGGGGGGTCACTGTATTTGCAGAAAAAGGCCTATAGGAATATACCACACATGATATAACACTGTGATCAAATAGAATGTCCCTACATGGATCAATGACATTATGGGATTTTTGGTGATATTTTTAAGCATCATTTAAAAAAAAAATTAAAATAAAACCCCCACTATTAACACAATCTGTGATATTTATAATGAATGTTAGTAGTCATGCTCTGTACTAATAATAATAATAATATATACACACACACACACATCAAGAACATAAATCAAAAGCTTCCGGTACATGGCCATTGATTTATGTATATTAAGGTATTGATTACTTAAAGAAACGGTACTCCAATAATTGCTGCCGCTATTTTTATCTGCTAAGAGATGGCAACGGGTCAGGTGGCTCCACGATAAAGCCGCCCGCCTTATATGTCAGGTTACACACAAACACTCCAATCTGAACCTTCAAATTTAAATGCTCCAAATGTCAGGAGAGAAGTCATTGATTTCCTATCATCAAAGAAAGGACGGCACGCAATAAGCCTCCTCGTACTCTAGAAGCCGTGGCTCTAAGACTGTATGAAATGACTGGGCAAGGAATGGAAGAAAATCTCTGCATGCTGTCTACCTGTCGTGATAGAAGTGTCTTGTGCATTGTGATATCAACAATAACGCCATGACAGTGGTGCAAGATACAGCGGGTGAAATAAGTATTGGACACGTCACCGTTTTCTCACTAAATAGTGCTATTGACGGGACATAGCACCAGATGTTGGTAACAGCCAAAGTAATCCATACATGCAAAGAATAACCAAAACAAATCAGCTCAGAAATTAAGTTATGAGTAATAATGTAAAATGACACAGGAAAAAAGGTATTGAACACCTGAAGAAAGGGAGGTGCAAAAAGGCCTGGAAAGCCAAGACAACAGCTGAAATCTATCAGTAATTAAACTGCAATCCAGACCCTTGTCAGTACAAATGAATATCAGCTGGTTCAGGCCCAACTGATGGTTACAAAAAGGTCTCATTGCCAAGGTGTCACACAAGACACATCTCATGATGGGTAAAAGCAAAGAGCTGTCTCCGGACATTCACAACCTAATTGTTGTAAAACATAACAATGACGCTGGTTACAGGCACATTTCTAAGCTTCTGAATGTTCCGGTGAGCACTGTTGGGGCCATTTTACAGAAGTGGAAAGACAATCATTTTTTTCAGGAAAAAACAAAGGGGGAGATTTATCAAAACCAGTGCAGAGAAAAAGCTGACCAGTTGCCCATAGCAACCAATCACATTTCTTTCTTTTTGAAAAGGCCTCTGCAAAATGAAAGAAGCGGTCTGATTGGTTGCCATGGGCAACTCAGCAACTTTTTCTCTGCACAGGTTTTGATAAATCTCCCCCAAAATTACTTAAATAGGTTGAGTGAATACTTAAAGGGATACTCCGCGCCTAGACATCTTATCCCCTATATCCCCTATCCAAAGGATAGGGGATAAGATGTCTGATCGCGGGGTCCCGCTGCTGGGACCCCCATGATCTCTGTGCAGCACCCGGCATTCGTTTAGGACGCTGGGTGAGGGCGGTGGAGTCGTGACATCATGGCCAGGCCACCTCGTGATGTAACATTACGCCCCCTCAATGCAAATCTATGGGAGGGGGCGTGGTGACCACCACACCCCCTCCCATAGAATTGCATTGAGGGGGCGTGGCATGACATCACAATGGGACATAGCTGTGACATCACGACCCCGCAGCCCACTCCAAGCGTTCGGAACAATATAGCGGAGTACCCCTTTAAGGCTCATTAACCCTATCGCTGCCCGGGCAGAGATTTCGCCTGGAGTGGGCACCGGCAAAACAAGCTGGTGCTAGGACCGCTCAAAGCTGATTCCGACGAAAGAACGTAATTTCCACGACGGAATTTCCATAAATTCTGTTGTGTGAATGTAAAATCCCATTGAGAACAATGGGGGAGATTTATCAAAACCTGTCCAGAGGAAAAGTTGCCCAGTTGCCCATAACAACCAATCAGATCGCTCCTTTCATTTTTAACAAGGCCTCGGCAAAATGAAAGAAGCGATCTGATTGGTTGCTATGGAAAACTGGGCAACTTTTCCTTTGCACAGATTTTGATAAATCTCCCCCAATGTGTAGTGTGAATGAGCCCGTAGCCTCAGGGTGTCACGGCAATATTCTAATATAACATAGACGGCCATAGCAACATCTACAGTGGGGATCAAAAGTTTGGGCACCCCAGGTAAAAATTTGTATTAATTTGCATAAAGAAGTCAAGGAAAGATGGAAAAATCTCCATCAAATTACAGATTCTTATAATATGTCAACAAAAGTTAGATTTTATTTCCATCATTTACACTTTCAAAATAACAGAAAACAAAAAAATGGCGTCTGCAAAAGTTTGGGCACCCTGCAGAATTTATAGCATGCACTGCCCCCTGAGTGTCATGGATTGAGACCTGCCAGTGTCATGGATTGTTCTCAATCATCATCTGGGAAGATCAGGTGATGTCAATCTCAAAGGTTTTAAATGCCCAGACTCATCTGACCTTGCCCCAACAATCAGCACCATGGGTTCTTCTAAGCAGTTGTCTAGAAATCTGAAACTGAAAATAGTTGACGCTCACAAAGCTGGAGAAGGCTATAAGAAGATAGCAAAATGTTTTCAGATGTCAATACTCTCTGTTTGGAATGTAATTAAGAAATGGCAGTCAGTTAAAGTGGAACAGTGGAAGTTAAAGCAAGATCTGGAAGACCAAGAAAAATATCAGACAGAACAGCTCGCAGGATTGTGAGAAAAACTATTCAAAACCCACATTTGACTGCACAATCCCTCCAGAAAGATCTGGCAGACACTGGAGTTGTGGTACACTATTCCACTATAAAGAGATACTTGTACAAATATGGTCTTCATGGAAGAGTCAGCAGAAGAAAACCTCTCTACGTCCTCAACACAAAAATCAGCGTATGAACTTTGCAAATGAACATATAGACAAGCCTGATGCATTTTGGAAACAAGTTCTGTGGACCAATGAGGTTAAAATTGAACTTTTTGGCCGGAATGAGCAAAGGTACGTTTGGAGAAGAAGGGGAACAGAATTTAATGAAAAGAACCTCTGTCCAACTGTTAAGCATGGGGATGGATCAATCATGCTTTGGGGTTGCATTGCAGCCAGTGGCACAGGGAACATCTCACGAGTAGAAGGAAAAATGGATTCAATAAAATTTCAGAAAATTTTGGATGCTAACTTGATGCCATCTGTGAAAAAGCTGAAGTTAAAGAGAGGATGGCTTCTACAAATGGATAATGATTCTAAACACACCTCGAAATCCACGGGGGGATTACATCAAGAGGCGTAAACTGAAGGTTTTGCCATGGCCTTCACAATCTCCTGACCTCAACATAATTGAAAATCTATGGATAGACCTTAAAAGAGCAGTGCATGACAGAAAGCCCAGAAATCTCAAAGAACTGGAAGACTTTTGTAAGGAAGAATGGGCAAAGATACCTCAAACAAGAATTGAAAGACTCTTGGCTGGCTACAAAAAGCGTTTACAAGCTGTGATAATTGCCAAAGGGGGCAGTACAAGATATTAACTCTGCAGGGTGCACAAACTTTTGCAGATGCCATTTTTTTGTTTTCTGTTATTTTGAAAGTGTAAATGATGGAAATAAAATCTAACTTTTGTTGACATATTATAAGAATGTCTAATCTGTAATTTGATGCCTTTTGGAGATTTTTCCATCTTTCCTTGGCTTCTTTATGCACATTAATACAAATTTATACCTGGGGTGCCCAAACTTTTGATCCCCACTGTGTAGGTATAATAAATCAGCCAGGACTCCGTATGCCGTATATAACTCACCCCGATCATGTTTGTCAATGTCTTTTTACATTTTAATTGTCACGATGCCGGCTGGCAGGAGGTGGATCCTCTGTGCCAGAGAGGGATAGCGAGGACCGTGCTAGTGGACCGGTTCTAAGACACTACAGGTTTTCACCAGAGCCCGCCGCAAAGCGGGATGGTCTTGCTGCGGCGGTAGTGACCAGGTCGTATCCACTAGCAACGGCTCACCTCTCTGGCTGCTGAAGATAGGCGAGGTACAAGGGAGTAGGCAGAAGCAAAGTCGGACGTAGCAGAAGGTCGGGGGCAGGCGGCAAGGTTCGTAGTCAGGGGAGATAGCAAAGTTCTGGTACACAGGGTATAAACACACAAAAACGCTTTCACTAGGCTCTAGGGCAACAAGATCCGGCAAGGAAGTGCAAGGGAGGAGACTAGATATAGCCAGGAAACAGATGGGAACCAATTAAGCTAATTGGGCCAGGCACCAATCATTGGTGCACTGGCCCTTTAAGTCTCAGGGAGCTGGCGCGCGCGCGCCCTAGAGAGCGGAGCCGCGCGCGCCAGCACATGACCGCAGGAGACGGGAACGGGTAAGTGACCTGGGATGCGATTCGCGAGCGGGCGCGTCCCGCTGTGCGAATCGCATCCCCAACGGCCATGACAGGGCAGCGCTCCCGGTCAGCGCTGACCGGGGAGCTGCAGGGAGAAAGGCGCCGTGAGCGCTCCGGGGAGGAGCGGGGACCCGGAGCGCTAGGCGTAACAGTACCCCCCCCCCTTAGGTCTCCCCTTCTCTTTATCGGGTAACTGCCTCCCCTGGGATGAGGACACCGGGAAAGGAAGGAGGGATTCCTCAACGGCAGGCAGAACCGCAGGAGTAGGAATGGGGAGAGAGGGCAGAGGGCGAGACCTGGCACGGGGCAGTGTGACACCAGGACGAGGGCCATGAGGGGACACAGAAGCTTGCCTGGGAGGGGGGGAGGGGCATTTCCTGTGGCAGGCAGAGTCCTTAATGACCTTAGGGGGACCGGATACAGGAGGAACCACAGAGTTACGGCAAGGTTTACTGGGAACCGGTTTTAGACAGTTCTTGGAACAAGAGGACCCCCAACTCTTGATCTCCCCAGTGGACCAATCCAGGGTTGGGGAATGAAGTTGAAGCCAGGGAAGTCCAAGGAGAATTTCCGAGGTGCAATTGGGGAGGACCAAAAGTTCAATCCTCTCGTGATGAGATCCGATGCTCATAAGAAGGGGCTCCGTGCGGAAACGTATGGTACAGTCCAACCTGGCTCCGTTGACCGCGGAGATGCGGAGTGGCTTGACAAGACGGGTCACCGGAATATGGAATTTATTCACAAAGGACTCCCGAATAAAATTCCCAGAAGCTCCAGAGTCCAGGCAGGCCACGGCTGAGAGGGGAGAGCTGGCTGAAGTGGAAATCCGAACAGGTACCGTGAGACGTGGAGAAGCCGACTTGGCATCAAGAGACGCCACACCCACGAGAGCTGAGTGCGAGCGTGCGTTTCCCAGACGTGGAGGACGGATTGGGCAATCCACCAGAAAATGTTCAGTACTGGCACAGTACAGACAAAGATTCTCTTCCTTACGGCGATTCCTCTCTTCCAGGGTCAGGCGAGACCGATCCACTTGCATGGCCTCCTCGGCGGGAGGCCTAGGCGCAGATTGCAGTGGAGACTGTGGGAGAGGTGGCCAGAGATCTAAGTCTTTTTCCTGGCGGAGCTCTTGATGCCTCTCAGAAAAACGCATGTCAATGCGAGTGGCTAGATGAATGAGTTCATGCAGGCTAGCAGGAGTCTCTCGTGCGGCCAGAACATCTTTAATGTTGCTGGATAGGCCTTTTTTAAAGGTCGCGCAGAGAGCCTCATTATTCCAGGAAAGTTCAGAAGCAAGAGTACGGAATTGTATGGCGTACTCGCCAACGGAGGAATTACCCTGGACCAGGTTCAGCAGGGCAGTCTCAGCAGAAGAGGCTCGGGCAGGTTCCTCAAAGACACTTCGAATTTCCGAGAAGAAGGAGTGTACAGAGGCAGTGACGGGGTCATCACGGTCCCAGAGCGGTGTGGCCCATGACAGGGCTTTTCCAGACAGAAGGCTGACTACGAAAGCCACCTTAGACCTTTCAGTAGGAAACTGATCCGACATCATCTCCAGATGCAGGGAACATTGGGAAAGAAAGCCACGGCAAAACTTAGAGTCCCCATTAAATTTGTCCGGCAAAGACAGGCGGAGGCTAGGAGTGGCCACTCGCTGCGGAAGAGGTGCAGGAGCTGGCGGAGGAGATGGTTGCTGCTGCTGTAGCTGAGACTGAATCTGCTGTAGCTGCGACTGGAGTTGCTGAGTCATGGTGGTCAAGTACGACAGCTGGTGATCTTGTTGGGCAATCTGTCGGGCTTGCTGGGCGACCAGTGTGGGGAGGTCGGCGACAACAGGCAGAGGAACTTCAGCGGGATCCATGGCCGGATCTACTGTCACGATGCCGGCTGGCAGGAGGTGGATCCTCTGTGCCAGAGAGGGATAGCGAGGACCGTGCTAGTGGACCGGTTCTAAGACACTACAGGTTTTCACCAGAGCCCGCCGCAAAGCGGGATGGTCTTGCTGCGGCGGTAGTGACCAGGTCGTATCCACTAGCAACGGCTCACCTCTCTGGCTGCTGAAGATAGGCGAGGTACAAGGGAGTAGGCAGAAGCAAAGTCGGACGTAGCAGAAGGTCGGGGGCAGGCGGCAAGGTTCGTAGTCAGGGGAGATAGCAAAGTTCTGGTACACAGGGTATAAACACACAAAAACGCTTTCACTAGGCTCTAGGGCAACAAGATCCGGCAAGGAAGTGCAAGGGAGGAGACTAGATATAGCCAGGAAACAGATGGGAACCAATTAAGCTAATTGGGCCAGGCACCAATCATTGGTGCACTGGCCCTTTAAGTCTCAGGGAGCTGGCGCGCGCGCGCCCTAGAGAGCGGAGCCGCGCGCGCCAGCACATGACCGCAGGAGACGGGAACGGGTAAGTGACCTGGGATGCGATTCGCGAGCGGGCGCGTCCCGCTGTGCGAATCGCATCCCCAACGGCCATGACAGGGCAGCGCTCCCGGTCAGCGCTGACCGGGGAGCTGCAGGGAGAAAGGCGCCGTGAGCGCTCCGGGGAGGAGCGGGGACCCGGAGCGCTAGGCGTAACATTAATTATTTGTCGTTTCTTTTCCTAATTCCAAATCAATAAAGAAAATCATTGGGGGAAAAAGAAAAATTAATGTGGACACGAGGCCGGAGCATTACATAGATTACAATCTGTGCTGAAAAGAACAGGATAGAATGGAGTAAAATGGATGTAATTTAAGGTACGCGACAAACAGCTTGTTAATCTTTAAGAGTCAATGAATGTCACATGACGCACAATCCCACACCACGCCAGGAAGAAAAAACTAGAGGGTGCTGCGGCCTATTCTTCTCCCCTTTTGACCTTAATTACTGGACGATGAAACGGCCGGCACACAATGGCCATGGGTGGTCAATAAGAGGCCTCAGTAAATCTACATAATAAATATCCTGGAGGCCAAGTGACAGCTATAAAGTGGTGTCCTTCATAGATTCACCATGGACTGAGGAGACTGACAAGACTGGTAAATGGGATAGAATTCGCTAATTCAACTGCACCTATCAGGACAAAATACATAGAACCCCATGTAACTATATACCACATGGAGCCGCAGCGCAACACAAAAGAACAAAAAAATACAATTGACTAAATCTGCAATAAAGTAAAGTAAGGATTTTGCTGCAGATTTTGGACTATGGTAACTATGGTGGGGTAGAGAAGTATTTTCCAACCAGGGTGCCTCCTGCTGTTGGAAAACTACAAATCCCAGCATGCCTGGACAGCCTTTGGTCTTCTTGGTTGGTTCTTGATTTCGGGATGGTTGGGAGGTATGATAACTCTGGTGGGATAGAAAAGTGTTTCCCAACCAGGGTGCCTCCAGCTGTTGCAAAACTACAACCTGGCATGCTGGGAATTGTAATTTTGCAACAGCTGGAGGCACCCTGGATGGAAAACACTGCTTCACAGTCTTCCCCTATATTGGGAATCTGCCACCTGATCCGGGATGGTTGGGAGATGTGGTAGCTATGGTGGGAAAGAGCAGCGTTTCCCTAGTAGGGTGCCTCCAGCTGTTGCAAAACTACAACTCTCAGCAAGCCCGGACAGCCTTTGGCCTATGACCCCAAAATCGGTAATATCCTGCAGGATCTGCGATGGTCGGGAGGTATGATTCCTCTGGTGGGATCCAAAAGTGATTCCCAACCAGGGTGCATCCAGCTGTTGCAAGACTACTACTCCCAGAAAGCCCGGATGGCCTTTGGTCTTCTTGACCCCAGAATCGGGAATGTCCTGTCAGATCCGGGATGGTTGGGAGGTATGATATCTGTGGTGGAATAGAAAAATGTTTTACAACCAGGGGGCCTCCAGCTGTTTCAAAACTGCAACTCCCAGCAAGCCTGGAAATCCTTTGTTCTATGACCCCAAAATCAGTAACATCCTGCCCAATCCGGGAAGGTTGGGAGATATGGTAACTATGGTGCGACTGTTGCAAAACTACAAATCCCAGCATACCTGGACAGGATTTGGTCTCCTTGGTTGGTTCTTGGTTCCGGAATGGTCGGGAGCTATGATAACTCTGGTGGCATAGAAAAGTGTTTCCCAACCAGGGTGCCTCCAGCTTTTGCTAAACTAACTACTATGGTAACTATGGTGTGATAGAGCAGTGTTTCCCAAGTAGGGTGCCTCCAGCTGTTGCAAAACTACAACTCCCAGCATGCCCGGACAGCCTTTCGCTCATGTCCCCAAAATCAGTAATGTCCTGCTGGATCCGCGATGGTCAGGAGGTACGATAACTCTGGTGGGATAGAAAAGTGTTTCCCAACCAGAGTGCCTCCAGCTGTTGCAAAACTACAACTCCCAGCATGCCCGGACAGCCTTTTGCTTATGACCCCAAAATCAGTAATGTCCTGCCAGATCTGCGATGGTCAGGAGGTATGATAACTCTGGTGGGATAGAAAAGTGTTTCCCAACCAGAGTGCCTCCAGCTGTTGCAAAACTACAACTCCCAGCATGCCCAGACAGCCAACGGCTGTCTGGGCATGCTGGGAGTTGTAGTTTTGAAACAGCTGGAGGCACCCTGATTGGGAAACACTGTTACAGTCTTCCCCTATATTTGCGGTCTGTTTTCTGTATGTAGAAATACTTGGCATGTTGAATCTGATGGAACGGATAAAATGTAATTTCATAAAAGCCCAGCAGACCCCGGGACGATGCTGCAATGTCTCCCTATAGATACGGTGACAAGGATCAGACGGTCTGGCCGCAGCTTTGTCGTGCAGATGAATCAATGTAGAGGTCTGTGGAGAATAAGCTGTGCACGCACTCAGGACTTACAGAGTAACTTTGGCTGGCACAGACCAGGCGGTGGCACAGTGGCACAGCTCTGCAGAGAATGAATTATAGGGACAGATCTGCCAGCAACATAGCTCTGTTGGCAGGGACCCAAGGGCCTGTCAGGGGGAATCAGCAAATACAGGAAACAAGAGGTTGGATTACATGTGGGGCCGCCATAGAGTATTCCTACAAGACATTCTTCGCACCTCTCACCCCCAGGTGATCCTGGAGTGTTTTAGATTTTTTTTCTGCAAAATCCTCTGCGCCTTCCCCACCGATCCTAGTAGTCTAAATGACGGCTTATGTGAGGATAAAAAAAAATGTGGTTTTCAGTCAAGTCAAGTCATCTGTCTATCCAGTGTGGCCCGCACTAAATTCTCCCGTCCAACTACAAGTCCCAGCAAGTCTGCGAGGTCCCCCTGTGTCACTGGGCCCTGGGCTCAGTAAAGCTACCGTTGTCCATAACTTGGTGTGGGTGTCTTCATTGCCCCTGTGCCTATCCGAGGATCCAGCGGTATACCATCGGGTGGTTATCGGCTAAACCACGCCCTGGCGTCACAAACACAAGGGGTTAATTTCCTCTTTCCCTAGGGTAACAACATCTGCCCTGCACCACATACCCTGCTACCACAAAAAAAAAAAAAAAAATACTGTTCTGGTCTATGGGATGTGTTTGACATTGCTGCTAAGTCACTTCGTGACGCCAGGGCACCGTTATCCTATACACGGTCCGAGGTTGGAGACAGCTTCTCCTGGGCCAAACACGGGAAGTAAATGAACACTCCGACGTCAGGTTACATATAACTGTCTTTACTGAGCTGGGTGCAGATAGTAATACATAGACAGTATGGTGCAGAGTGAGAGGATGCAGCGTAACCCCTTGGGAGCCCTGTTGCCTTGCTGGGACTTGTGGTGCTTTCAACCGATAAATTGCTACTGACTTGAGAGACTTGAAGATTGATCCTGGTAGCTAGGGTTCTAGTTCTTATAGCTTTCTCCGCCAGGGCATGAACTTCCACCGTGCGGGTGATCCTTTCGGAATGACCGGATAAAGTAGATTTGATCTGGGCCTCCCCTTAGAGCTTCTCCTCACACCTTCACCACACTTGTGTTCAGAAACAGCTGGAGATGAACTGCAGCAACTCCTCCCCCCACTACACTATATGGACAAGAATTTAGGGGCTTCCGTTGGAAGGCAGGGTCACATGGGGATGCACTGCTCCTCTCTTAAAGGGGTACTCGGGGGGAAAACATTTATTTTTTTTATCAACTGGTGCCAGAAAGTTAAAGAGATTTGTAAATTACTTCTATTAAAAAATCTTTATCCTTCCAGTACTTATTAGCGGCTGTATATTACAGAGAAAGTTCTTTTGTTTTTGGATTCCTTTTTTATCTTTATCGATAGTGCTCTCTGCTGATACCTCTGTCTGTATCAGGAATTGTCCAGAGCAGGAGAGGTTTGCTATGGGGATTTGCTCCTGTTCTGCACAGTTCCTGACATGGACAGAGGTGTCAGCAGAGAGCACTGTCGACAGGGAAAAAAAAGGAATCCGAAAAGAAAAGAACTTTCTCTGTAGTATATAGCAGCTAATGAGTACTGGATGGATAAAGATTTTTTAATAAAAGTAATTTACAAATCTGTTTAACTTTCTGGCACCAGTTGATAAAAAAAAAAAAAAATGTTTTCCATAACAGTATAATTATGAAAATATATTAAAGGGTAGCTCTCATTAAGGGTACATTCCCACCTGGCATATTTTGCTGTGTATTTGCTGCTGCGTATTTTATTTTCCATTGGGTGGGAAAATACGCAGCAGCAAATATGCAGCAAAATACGCCAGGTGGGAATGTACCCTAAAACTAATTTTTGCTATTGCACTCCTTATGGTAAATAAAAAAAATATTTCTAATATACTTTGTTAAAAAAAAAAAAATGATGTTTTCTATGTTTTATTTGTCCTTAAAAAATCTCAAGAGCACATTTTCCACCACCTTATACAAAGACTTAAGACCGAAGTCCAAACACAGAAAGTGCAGCCTGGAGTGCTGAGGGGGTGGTGTCCAGCCTCATCCAATCATAGCTCCTCTACCTGGTTGGACACACACCCCTCAGCTTTAATTATACAGCTCCAACATATTCCGTAGTGGTGTACAGGGCCTGTCCGCAATCAAATCAGACCCAATCTATATTCTAAATTCACGGATCGGTATGTTTTGGAGTTTGAGAGGAAACTAGAGTAAACCAAATGTGGTGAGCCAGGGGAGAGTTGCTGGGACTTGTGGTACTACTCAGCTGTGTCACAGTTAGGTAGGTCACTGGCGGTGCGAGCGGTTTCTAGTGCATGCAGAGTAGAGGTGTTTGTTACAATGTATCAGTGACTGAACATACTTGACTTGGATATTGACTTTCCTGTGTTAGGAGTTCTGGACATATCGGTCTATCCCAGGACATGAATTGATTGCTGCATAGAGTAAAGCTTGACTTGTTCCTTAAAGGGGTACTCTGGTGGAAAACCATTTTTAAATCAACTGGCTCCAGAAAGTTAAACAGATTTGTAAATTACTTCTATTTAAAAATCTTAATCTTTCCAGTACTTATCAGCTGCTGTATGCTCCACAGGAAGTTGTATTTCTTTCTGGAGTTCTTTCTACTCTGACCACAGTGCTCTCTGCTGACACCAATGTCCATGTCAGGAACTGTCCAGAGTACAAGCAAATCCCCATGGAAAACCTCTCCTGCTCTGGACAGTTCCTGATACCGATAGAGGTGTCAGCAGAGAGCACTGTGGTCAGAGTGGAAAAAACTCCAGAAAGAAATACAACTTCCTGTGGAGCATACAGCAGGTGATAAGTACTTGAAGGATTAAGATTTTTAAATAGAAGTAATTTACAAATCTGTTTAACGTTCTGGCACCAGTTCATAAAAAAAAAAAAATGAATAGTTTTCCCTGGAGTACCCCTAATCCTACCAGTACTTATCAGCTGCTGAAATTGAATTGTTCTTTTCTGTCTGACCACAGTGCTCTCTGCTGACACCTCTGTCTGTCTCGGGAACTGTCCAGACTAGGAGTAAATCCCCATAGAAAACCTCTCCTGCTCTGGACAGTTCCTGAGACAGACAGAGGTGTCAGTAGAGAGCACTGCGGTCAGACAGAAAAGAACAACTCAACTTCAGCAGCTGATAAGTATTGACAGGATTAAGATTTTTTATTAGATGTAATTTACAAATCTGTTTAACTTTCTGGAGCCAGTTGATATGAAAAAAATAGTTTTTCACCGGAATACCCCTTTAACTCTGAAAATGTGACTATAACTTGTGGGGGCTCTCTAGAGCGATCCAATATTGTACTCACTGGAGAAGGGTCTTCTCAGGGGAGTAGCTGAGTAACTTGAAGACTTTTGCTCAGGATCCCATATCAACGGAGGCATCTAGGTGGGTATCCCCCAACTTGTGATTGGTCTATTTATTCGGACCAGGACCTAGAGGCAAGCATCGCCCTATTCTCTTTAAGTGCTATCAGGCCCTTGATATACTTCTCCTGAAAGCTCCCTTCGTGATTGTAATGGACACCCTATCAGCATGGAATCGGCTAGATACTCCTCGTGTTCGACTAAGGACAGGTGGTCAATTTCTTTTATAGGCTCTAACTCAGTGGCACCTGCCATGTGCTCTGACCCTTGAAGGGGACCTAACTCGTGTGTAACCTCTGAAGCATGTGTGTGTAGTGCATTAACCCATGTTGTGCCTTGCAGCGTCAGCTCAAAATAGGTAAAATATACAAAATCATACATATAAAATATATATTTTTCTCATATAAAGACACAATCGTTCAGCCACCACCCAGGACTTTTGCCCTTGTCGGACATTACACAAACACGGAGAAACGTCACACGTCTTTTAGTCCTGTCTGAAAGTCTAGTGTCACGTCCTATACTATGTATAACATACATAATCAAAGGCAGGGCCGTTTGAAGGAATTTGGGGGCCCCAAGCAAAATAGAAATGGAGGCCCCCTCCCCATCTTACGCACGCAAAAAAGATTATATATACGGGACCATATAGAGATTATATACCAGCTGTACACAGGATATATACCCCATATAAGTGTTTACAGCTACATGAAGGAACTCACAGGTCACGTCTTTTCTGATCAGCGTCGTCCTTTTCCCTTTTCTTCCCCATCTGACTCAGACCGCCATGATGTCTTCTTCCAGCCAAAACTTCATCTCTCTTCATCTGCAGAACAAACATGCATTTTTCTAGTGCTCTCCTTAAAGGGGTACTCCGGTGAAAAACGTTTTTTTTTTTAAATCAACCGGTGCCAGAAAGTTAAACAGATTTGTAAATTACTTCTATTAAAAAATCTTAATCCTTCCTGTACTTATTAGCTGCTGAATACTACAGTGGAAATAATTTTATTTTTGAAACACAGAGCTCTCTGCTGACATCTCTGTCCATTTTAGGAACTGTCCAGAACAGCATGTGTTTGCTATGGGGATTTCCTTTTACTCTGGCAGTTCCTAAAATGGACAGAGATGTCAGCAGAGAGCACTGTGCTCATGATGTTAGCAGAGAGCTCTGTGTTTCAAACGGAAAAGAATTTCCACTGTAGTATTCAGCAGCTAATAAGTACAGGAAAGATTAAGATTTTTTTAATAGAAGTCATTTACAAATCTGTTTAACTTTCTGGCACCAGTTGTTAAACGGAGTACCCCTTTAACACTACACAATCTCCTCATCTATAGGCCTGTAATAATGCCCCCTTGGTGTCCCACTCAGTAACAGAGCATGGTGCCCAACAGTCCCCAACCATGGTGCCTCCAGCTGTAGCAAAACTACAGCGCCTAGACGACCTCTGGCTTTCCGGGCATGCTGGGAGTCATAGCTTTGCACCCTGGTTGGGAAACACTGATGTAGGTAGTTAGGTAGCCAGGTACATAGCTAGTAGGGCTGCAAGATAAGGGGAAACTGTGCGATTGCGATTATGGACCTAAATATTGCAATTTCAATATTATAAACAAATAGTGAAATCCTCCCATTTCATGTCCAATTTCCCCCCATTTTACATCTATTCCCCTATTTTATATGCACCACTCATTTCAAATCTTCCCTGTTTAATTTCTATCCCCCCTAATCACATTCTCCCCATTTCATTTCTATCCCCCCCATGTCACGTTCTCCCCCTACCCCTTCTCATCTTCCCCCATGTCACATTCTCCCCCCATGTTAACACCCCCCCTAACCCAGTAGACAGGAAGTACCCCCAAATTAGATCCCCAGTAGGCAGGTAGTACCCCCAGATTGACCCCCTCCCCCCAGTAGACAGGTAGTAGCCCCATATTAGACCCCACCCCCATGGTAGGCAGGTAGTACCCCAGATAAACCCCTTCACCCCCCCCCCCCAGTAGGAAGGTAGTGCCCCCAGATTAACCCCCTCTCCCCTACCCCCAGAAGAGGGGGTTAATCTGGGGGTACTACCTTCCTACAGGGGGGGAAGAGGGGGTTAATCTGGGGGTACTACCTGCCTACTGGGGGGGGCAGATTAACCCCCTCTCCCCCCCTCAATAGGAAGGTAGTACCCCCAGATTAACCCCCTCCCCCCAGACCCAGTAGGCAGGTAGATAGTAGTACTAGTACCCCTAGGAATTGAGTGCAAAACCTTCACTTTCACTCACTGTCAGAGAAGTTGCACTTACTTGCACACCTAACGCCGCGCGCAGTAATGTCGGCAGTTCGTGCATCGCCCACTGTCACGCTCTAGGGCTGGCGTCAGGACGCCGGCCCCTGAATTCTGGGACTCAGCGTGATGTCAGGTGACATTAGGAGGCCCGGGCCGACGGACGGTAAGCCGGAGGGGGCACAAAAAGTAGCCGGAGGCAGCGACTTCCAGTCTCTGCCTCCCTCTCCAGGCAGGCTCTCGCACTGCTGGCCCGGCAGGCCGACAGGGCAAGCTGCCTGCCGAACGGGATAGCACAAGAGGACAGGCAAACACCGGCTCTGGTCGGGGGCCCCGGTCCAGCTCGGGGCCCCAAGCAATTGCTTGGTTTGCCTGTCCTGTTGCGACGGGCCTGATCAAAGGGGGTCTGCATGCCAGCCTGCCCACCCGACATACAGCCCACCAGATAGGTGATACATATCTGATCTGCTTGGACACCTACCGTATGTATCTTGAGAACAGGGGGTCCTTAGTCAGACGTGTGCTACCATTCCATTCACACCCTATGTCAGGGTTTCTCAACCAGTGTGCCTCCAGCAGTTGCAAAACTACAACTCCCAGCATGCCCGGACAGCCAACGGCTGTCCGGGCATGCTGGGAGTTGTGGTTTTGCAACAGCTAGAGACACACACTGGTTGGGAAATGCTGCTCTATGTGATAGCCGAGTACTGGGCTCACATGGGACCCCCAAGTGTCAGACCCCTAATGATCATGCAATCATATACAGAGATCAGTGTCTTCCTGGGACATCAGGTTGGAGTCATGACACAGTGAAAGTTCTGCAGAAATGCTGCTATTAGATTTCCAGCTTTCACTGCGTCAGTCCTTTAAAGGGGTACTCCACTGGAAAACATTTTCTTTTAAATCAACTGGTGCCAGAAAGTTAAAGGTATTATCCAGGAAAAAACTTTTATATATATATATATATATATATATATATATATATATATATATATATATATCAACTGGCTCCATAAAGTTAAACAGATTTGTAAATTACTTCTATTAAAAAATCTTAAACCTTTCAGTACTTATGAGCTGCTGAAGTTGAGTTGTTCTTTTCTGTCTAAGTGCTCTCTGATGATACGTGTCTCGGGAACTGTCCAAAGTAGAAGCAAATCCCCATAACAAACCTATTCTACCCTGTGCAGTTCCCGAGACAAGCAGAGATGTCAGCAGAGAGCATTGTTGTCAGACAGAAAAGAACAACTCAACATCAGCAGCTGATAATTATTAGAAAGATTAAGATTTTTTAATAGAAGTAATTTACAAATCTGTTTAACTTTCTGGCGCAAGTTGATATATATAAAAAAAAGTTTTTCCTGGAATACCCCTTTAAACAGATTTGCAAATTACTTCTCTTATAAAATCCCAATCCTTCCAGTACTTATCAGCTGCAGTATAATACACAGGAAGTTTTTTTCTTTTTTAATTTCCTTTCTACCTGACTGTCAGGCCCAAGGCCTGATTATGGAAACATACATGTGTTTTATAAGACATGGGTGAGGGGTCATTCAGGTGGTGTATCCTTTGTTTTTTGTGTATTGCATTTTATTGGGGGGGTCTGGCTGTTTGTTTGTATCTCCTTTGAAGTCATGCACTCTGGTCTCATCATATGATCAAAGAGATAAGGGGTCAGGAAGAGAGATGCCCCACCTGGTGGGATCAGAGGGGAGGAGGGGAATGGAGATTCCCTCCAAAGAAGCAGATAAGACTTAAAATGCTGGACTCAACGGTTGTTCAAGGCTGTGCCACAAGCTGACAAGATCATCCTAAGAACAGCTGGAACTCACTCTCATGGACTGCTATATCATCATGCTGTAAGAACTTCACCTTTTGTTTTCTGAACTTGTCTTGCCAAACTCTTTTATACATTTTTGTAACTGTATGTCATTTGTTTATTTTTATGCATAGCAATGTGATACCTTTTATCAGATTAAATGTTTAATTAATCAGCTCTGGTCTTTGATCTCTAAATATATGAGCTCACCTTTCTGAAGGCAGCTCTGGTGGAAACACATTTATCTAAGGGTTAATTTGGTGACTTGCTGGGACTAGTAGTGGATACCCAGAGGTCTGGCGGCTTTAACCCTTTCACCATCACACTCTCTCTAATGTCTTGGCTGGACCGATAGGGTGTGATCGTGACAACTGGTGGCAGCGGTGGGATATATTTAGAGATTTTTAGTGCTTGCCTGATTTTACCTGTAGGGAAATCTTAGCACTAAAAAAGAAATTGCATACATCTTCTTGTGTGTAAATTCCAAAGACAGAGCTCAGTGCTGGTTTAAAAGACATACAAAAAGAGTGCAAGACAGTTCTGTCCTCCCCATCTCCTGTTTTACCTCCTCTGTCTCATCTCGGAAATATGGAGGCATATCGCAAGCAGTCCAAGCCTGCACTGGAGCTAATGTGCCAAGAAAAGGAGATCCCTACTGCAGGAAAGAACAAGGAACAACTTATTGCTGATCTTGTGGAGTATGATGCCCGTGCAGAAGAGCTGAGTGACATGAGACAAAGTCCTACAGCTGGAACCGCCATCCAAGGACTGATATCTCCTAGGGAATACAACATTACTCCCCATCAGGACAGTACTCCACATGAGGCCTTGGACTCTTATATGCGGACTGCCTTACAACACCTTGGGAATGTGGATGCCAATAAGAAACTCTAACTGCTTCTCCAGTACCAAACTGCTGAGAGAGAGGCACGAGCTGCTGAGAGAGAGGCCCGAGCTGCTGAGAGAGAGGCCCAGGCACGAGCTGCTGAGAGAGAGGCCCGAGCTGCTGAGAGAGAGGCACGAGCTGCTGAGAGAGAGGCCCAGGCACGAGCTGCTGAGAGAGAGGCCCGAGCTGCTGAGAGAGAGGCATGAGCTGCTGAGAGAGAGGCCCAGGCACGAGCCGCAGACAGAGAGGCCCAGGCACAAGCCGCAGAAAGAGAGGCCCAGCGAAGGCATGAACTGGAGGTTCTGAGGCTGAGAGGGGATGCTTCATCCGCACGGAGTGATGTGCAGGATCAAGGAGACCACAAACCCCGCTTGGAACATTTCCCCATGTTGGAAAAAGATGGTGATCTGGATGTGTTCCTGAGGGGATTTGAAAAGGTTTGCCGGCAGTTCCATCTACCTAAAGAACAGTGGGGATGATATCTAACCCCACGGTTGCGAGGGAAAGCTCTGGATGTGTTTGCTTCTCTTTCCTCTGACCAGGACTATGAGGCAATAAAATCTGCCCTGCTAAAAAGTTTAATCTGACTCCAGAGGCTTATCGGAAAAGATTTAGGACTTTGCAACAAAGCGCCACAGAAAGCTGCACTCAACATGCAGGTCAGCTAAGGACTGCATTCAGGCTATGGACTGGGGGCCTACAAGTCACTCACTATGAGGCCCTGGAGGACTTGATGGTCCTGGATCAGTATCTCCAAACACGGAGCTTTGAAGCCAGAGAGTGGATTTTGGACCGCAAACCTAAGACAGCCACGGAAGCAGCAGAACTAGGAGATGACTTTGCCAACAACCAGGCGCCAGCAGCAAAGCGTGGATCTGCACAAGCTGGAGCAAGTACCTGGAGGGGAGCCACACAACCACAAAGCACCACCAGGTCAGCTGGGAAATTCTTGCCATCATTACCAAAAGCAACAGGAGCCGCATTGGGTCAGGGGGACACCCGCCGATGTTACAGATGCAACAATATTGGGCACCTGAGTGCCACTTGCCCCAACAAAAATAATTCTCCAAAAGAGCGGATAACCTGCAGAGTGTAACTGTGGGTGACCGGGTGACAGTGGGTTTGGGAGATTCTGGAGCCTCCTTTACCTTGGTGCGGCCTGAAGTGGTGGATACAGAGGACATCATCCCTGGAAGAACCATGGCTTTAAAAGAAATTGGATGTGTGCGGCCTGCTGTGCTCATGGCCCGTGTGTACATGGATTGGGGTACAGGCAAGGGTTTATGGGAGGGTGGGGTCTCTGGGGACATCCCTGTTAATGTTCTGCTGGGGAATGATTTGGGTCGAATGCTCTGTCATTATGCTCCAGAGGACACTACCTGCACACCGGATGGGCTAGGAGAGAGCCCTGTTCATTCTGAGGTACTGTGCGAGACTTTGGGAGACATTGCGAAATGTGGTAACTGGGAGGGAGTGCAGGGGATTGATAATTGTTTACCTGTTACTGAACCAGTAATGTTTTCCAAAAGTGAAATGGGGTGTATTGTAAAATGTGGTGACAATGCATTGCCAATGCCAAAACCTAGTGGAGATGGGCTAGGGGGAGGGGTTGGTGTGCCCCTGATGACGTAAGGATGAGGGACCAGCAGTGAGTGATATGTCCCAATCCTGTGAGCCTAAGGAGGAGGAGGGAAGGAGTGATAGCCCTGTGTATGATGCCTGTAACATTGTTATGTCTGGAACTGAGGGAGAGGAAGGTGGAGATGCTAGTTCACCTGGGGGAAATGTGCTCCCTGATGCCCCAAGATAGAGGGAGGGAAATGAGCATTTCCAGGAAGCTCTGCGCAGTGCCCCTTCCCTTGAAGGGCTGAGACAACGTGCTGAGCATACAGATGTTGACACAGAGGGGCATCGGGTATATTGGGAAAATTATATCTTGTACTGGGAGTCCCTTTCCAAAGGCATGCTAGGGGCCCAGGAGGGAGAAAGGCCGTTAGTGGTTCCAAGGCAGTACAGGAAAGAGCTGCTGAGGTGGGCCCATGAGACCCCCCTGGCAGGACATTTGGGAGTGGCCTATGCGGTCATAGAGAAGGAATGTCTAGCTGTGGTCTGGGCTTTGCAAAAATTACAGCCATACCTGTACGGCAGGGATTTTACTGTCATAACTGATCACAACCCTCTACATTGGTTGGACAGAGTGTCCGATAACAATGGCACCTTGAAACAAATGCTAAAAACATTTGTAGAATCGGAGGGCAGAGACTAGGGAAAGTATTTACCCCATCTGTTATTTGCTTACAGGGAGGTACCCCAAGAGCCTAAAGTTTTCTCACCCTTTGAGTTATTGTATGGTCGCAAATGCGGGGACCCCTAGATTTAGTTAGGGGAGAATGGGAAGGGGGGAGGGCTACATGCCCCTGAGACTTCTACCATTTTCTACCGCACCGGATGACACCAACCCTAGCAACACCACTGCTCGCAGGCTTGCTTGGACTTGTAGTTATGAGGATATTTAGGCAGACCACTGTGCTACTAATATATTTCTTAGCTGAGTAGTAGTCACTGGATTTGTAGAGAGAATTATAACTCACGTTTTAGAAGTGGCTGCTGTTCCTTAGGCTTTGGCGTAGATGCAATTGTGCAGGAATTGATGCTGCTTTAGTGTACAGGATGAGAAGCCGGACCTAAGAAGTGCAGGAACAAGAGAGCTAACTGAGAGACTACAGCCCCTTATATCCTAGGGGGCTGGACTAAAGCCCATTGGTTGCTAATGCCTGGGGTTCCTGTGCCCATGGAACTCTGGGTATGTCACATGACAGTGGCTCACATGACTAACACTTTAATACATTTGTATAAACTTTATACATATTGACAATGCATGTAAATAGAACAATAAGAAGGTGAGCAAGGGGGGAACCCTGCAGGAGAGCTGAGGGGACTTAAGGATGGTACAGGACTGGGTCCTGTACCGGGACACCAGATCTGCTTAGAACGAGACCATTGATGTGAAGAGGGAGAGCTCATCTTACTGCTCATTGGATTTTAAGGCAGCAGGAAGGTTTTCTCAGTCACAGTAGTTTTCGTCAGAACAGGTTCACTTCTGTCTTATTTGAGAAAGACTTCCTTGTCTTAAAGAGGTACTCCGGTGGAAAACTTTTTTTTTTTTTTAAATCCACTGGTGCCAGAAAGATAAACAGATTTATAAATTAAAATAAAAATAAGGCGAGAAAAGGGAGAGCACACTAAAGGCAAACTTCACCTGGATTGGAATGTGGCTTGGTCCCGGTACCTAACTGTGTGTCTCCTGCGGGGTGCATACACACAAGCATGAAGTATCAACGATAATGAATAAAGAAATATGTAGATGTACTCACCACTCGGCGGAGACAGTTGCATGACGGGGTCCGGTTCACAAGGAGCTGGATCTCAGCATTGGCGCAGGAAGTGTGGAGCCCGTAGGCTACGCTGGCAGTTTCGCACGTAAGAAGGAGGCCGGAAGAAGCACAGAAGCCGGAAGAAACACGCACATACGAGCGAAACTGCCGGCATAGCCTCCGAGCGCCACACTTCCTGTGCCAATGCTGAGATCCAGCTCCCCGTGAACCGGACCCCGCCACGCAACTGTCTCCGCCGAGCGGGGAGTGCATCTACGTATTTCATTATTTATTAAATTTGTAAATGACTTCTATTAAAACAAAACAAAAAAATAATAATCCTTCCAGTACTTATTAGTGGCTGTATACTCCAGAGGAAATTCTTTTCTTTTGAGATTTCTTTTCTGTCAGGACCACAGTACTCTCGGTGCTGACCCCTCTGTCCATGTCAGGAACTGTCCAGAGCAGAAGAAAATCCCCATAGCAAACATATCTTGCTCTGGACAGTTCCTAAAATGGACAGCAGAGGTCAGCAGAGAGCACTGTGGTCATGACAGAAAAGAAATCCCAAAAGAAAAGAATTTCATCTGTAGAATACAGCCGCTAACAAGTACTGGAAGGATATAGATTTTTTTTTAATAGAAGTAATTTACAAATTTGTTTAGCTTTCTGGCATCAGTTGAAAAAAAATAATATATATATATATATATATATATATATATATATATATATATATAAATATATATCAGTGGTCCCCAAACTGTGGCCCACCAGATGTTGCAAAACTACAATTCCCAGCATGCCTGGACAGCCGTTGGCTGTCCAGGCATGCTGGGAGTTGTAGTTTTGCAACATCTGGAGGGCCACAGTTTGGGGACCGCTGATATATATATATATATATATATATATATATATATATATATATATTTATTTATATATATATATATATATATATATATATATATATATATATATATATATATATGTTTTCCACCGGAGTACCCCTTTAAGTGTCAAAAAGTTTGCTAAAACTTCCAGCAGAAAAATCTGGAATATGCCACAGAGGAAGGGGCTTAGAGCATCGAAAAGAAAGGCCATGTTGCTTGCAAATGATTTTCCAAGGAAGTCGTTTTCCACCGGAGTGCCCCTTCAAAGGAAATTCTAGGGCATTTTGCTGATATTGTCTGAGTTTCATTTCCTGTAATATCTGTAGCAGCTTTTGTATCCAATGTGTTGTTTTCTGCTGTGCGTCCTAATCTTTGATATGGGCTTTAGGTGTTTATTTAGCTGTATATGACACTTTCCCTCCTGATAGCGGATTGTATATCACATGCAGGCCTTATGTTTGTGTCTCTGGACGGTGCGGTTGTGCGCAGCAGACACGTGTGTTAGTATTATAAATGATCCCCCTGGGGGAGAACGGAAACCAGCGCAGTAAATCCTACAATCTGTGCGCCTGTAATATTCACACAATTAACCAATGAGTGTTGGAGAACATTTCATTTACACCTGTCCTTAAGCGCTGCATGTGGCCAGTCCAGTTATACGGACCCTCACTGCACTATATGGGGGCAAGGAGGACCATCGAAACGTTCGCTATTTTATTGTCTCCTTTTTTCCTTGGTTACATTATTACATTAAGGGTGCGTTCCCACAGGGCGTATACGCAGCGTATTTGACGCTGCTCAAAATTTATGGCAGAAGCGAGAAATACGCTGCGTATCCCTTGCTCACTGTACACACAGGGCTTTCCGGCGGCAGCCCTATGTGTGTAGTGAGTTTTGGAGGCGGGGCCGTGTGCCGGCGTGTCTGTGACGCGCGGCTCCGCCTCCAAAACTCACTACACACATAGGGCTGCCGCCGGAAAGCCCTGTGTGTACAGTGAGCAAGGGATACGCAGCGTATTTCTCGCTTCTGCCATAAATTTTGCGCAGCGTCAAATACGCTGCTTATACGCCCTGTGGGAACGCACCCTTAAAGGGGTAGTCCAGTGGTGAAAAACTTATCCCCTATCCTAAGGATAGGGGATAAGTTTCAGATCGCGGGGGGTCTGACCACTAGGGCCCCCCGCGATCTCCTGTACGGGGCCCCGTCTCGCTGGCCAGGTAGCGCGTGTTGACCACCGCACGAAGCAGCGGCCGATATGTCCCCTCAATACAACTCTTTGGGAAAGCTGGAGCGCTGCCTTCGGCAATCTCCGGTTCTGCCATAGAGTTGTATTGAGGGGGCATATCGGCCGCTGCTTCGTGCGGTGGTCAACACGCGCTATCTGGCCAGCGAGCTGGGGCCCCGTACAGGAGATCACAGGGACCCCCAGCAGTCGGACCCCCAGTGATCTGAAACTTATCCCCTATCCTTAGGATAGGGGATACGTTTTTCGGCACTGGACTACTCCTTTAAAAGTTGGCTATTTTATTGTCTCCTTTTTTCCTTGGTTACATTACTACATTTAATGGGAATAAGTTTTGTAGTTTGTATAGTTTGGATTTTTAGGACACAATCTTTGGAGGGTCATGTACTAATACCAGCCACCTTTAAAGAGTACCTCTCATTAACTTGATAAATGTTATAATCCTCCCAGTTTACTGCCCCCATTATGATAAACCATCCCCTGCCTTGATATTGCTCTGTATTTTCTGCTCAGCCTCTGGTTCAGGTTCACAGACAGGGAAGGGGCGTTCCCCAGCAGGCTTGATGTTGTCTGAAGCCATACAGGGGAGAACTTCTTCCCTCACTCTGCAACCAACCGCAAATGGCAGTTCAGTGTGAGATGAGCTATGATTGGATAAGGCTGGACTCAGCACTCCAGACTGCATTTCCTGATTTTGGACTTCTGCCAGGCCAGCAGGAGTCCAAAGTCTGTGCAAAAGATGGGGGAAATGTGCTCTGGACAAGTAGGGAGACACCTAGTGGCAGCTTTTTTTTTTAAATACAAATAAAACATAGAAAACTTTTATTTTTTTAACAATGTACATTAGAAAGATTTTTTAGTTACCATAAGGATTGCAATAACAAAAATTAGTTTTAATGAGAGTGCTAATTTAAATTTTCACGATCCTAGTGTGTGCCATAAATGTTGCATCTATTTACAAGCCACTTTTTTTTTTTTTAAAACCCCATTGAGTTAGACTATGTTCACATAGGGGGGGAGATTTATCAAAACTTGTTCTGCAAAAGCTGGAATCGGAGTTTCCGCCGTGTGCAGGATGCGGTAGAATCCAAATTGAAAACAAGGAAATGAAATTTTCTGCGTGAAATTTTTTTGCCGGATCCTGCTCCGAAATTACACCGCGTGAACGAAGCCTCAGACGTTTCATTCCGCGTGAATGTTTACTCTGAAGGGGTTAATCACACGGTGTTAGTCGGACGCAGCAGGAACGGGTTATGCCCTCATTGTACTTTATGACTCCTCAGCCTCCTGCTTGTGGTATTCCGCTCCCAGCACTCATGAATAATCTGTTTATTTGATTATTTTACTCCATGGTCACCCATCCACCTCTCAGCCATCCATCTTGTGTCTGACACATTTATTAACCTGCGGTGTGCTGGGCCATCATTTCCTTATGTCAGGATTCATCTGTACTGAGAGAAATATATGTCCTATAAGGGAAATAAGGCATGAAAGTGACCGGCACTAAACCACTGCACAACAGTCCAGTCCTACTTACCTGAAGAAGTCATATACCATATATGGCACTATATATATATATAGATATGGTAATTCATTCAACAGGAGAGACAGAAGAGAGGGTGATAAAGACTGACTAAGGCCCCTTTCACACTACAAGTATCATCCTGCTTTTTTACTGCCGTTATTTTACAATGAGTGATAAAAAAAAAAACGGATGAAATAACTGGTAACAATGGATGAGAACTGATGACCATCATCCATTATTTTTTATGTTTTTTTTTCTTAAAAAACCTGATGTTCTTCATCCGTAATCATCCTTTATCATCCCTACCCATCCCCCTGCCCCCCCCCCCCCCCCGGGCCATTTTTTTGATGGGGGTCCAACTTCTGAGACCCCCACCGATCACCTCAGTTGAAGTGGTTCTCCAGCTGTTGGAAAGCTGAAACTCCCATCATTCTGGAGAGCCTCTGGCAATGGGAGTTGTAGTTTTGTAACAGCTGAAGAGACACAGATTGGACACTGTTTTACCCATCATCACTGCAGAACTTACAAGTGACTACAGCTCTGATGGGATAGTCAGAACACACAATGATATCAGTGACCTGAGTGATGTCTTCTGACTTGAGTGATATCTTCTCTGTTATGTTTTCTTCTTCATCTGGTCCAGAGACCAGGTCTTCCCCCAGCTCCATCTTCTCTGACATCCAGACATTATTGGCTCCTCACTTTGTCAGCAGATCCTCATCATCTGCATGAAGACAGTAATCATTATAACCTTGCCAGAAAGTGTACCCTAAATAAAATACTGCCCCACACTGTACCCAAAATATAATACTGCCCCACACTGTACCCTGAATATAGTACTGCCACACACTGTACCCTGAATATAATCCTGCCACACACTGTACCCTGAATATAATGCTGCCACACACTGTACCCTGACTATAATGCTGCCACAGGCTGTACCCTGAATATAATACTGCCACACACTGTACCCTGAATATAATACTTCCCCACACTGTACCCTGAATATAGTACTGCCATACACTGTACCCTGAATATAATACTGCCATACACTGTACCCTGAATATAATACTACCACACACTGTATCCACTAAATGTAATACTGCCATACACTTTACCCACTAAATATAATCCTGACCCACACTGTACCCTGAATATAATACTGCTATACACTGTACCCACTAAATATAATCCTGCCACACACTGTACCCTGAATAAAATACTGCTATACACTGTACCCTGAATATAATACTGCCATACACTGTGCCCTGAATATAATACTGCCATACACTGTACCCACTAAATATAATACTGCCACACACTGTATCCACTAAATATAATACTACCACACAATGTACCCACTAAATATAATACTGCCATACACTGTACCCACTAAATATAATGCTGCCACACACTGTACCCTGAATATAATGCTGCCCCACACTGTATCCACTGAATATAATACTACCCCACATTGTATCCACTGAATATAATACTGCTATACACTGTACCCACTAAATATAATCCTACCACACACTGTACCCTGAATATAATGCTGCTCCACACTGTATCCACTGAATATAATGCTGCCACACATGCATACACATCATATATACATTTAGACCCCCTCTTATCCTCTGTGTCCTCATAATCCCATGCCAAACCTCTCCTCATCACAACTATATCCCCCCCCCCCCAGCACCTCTCCTCATCACTACTATAACCAGGGGGAGTTATGGGTTGTGATGAGGAGAGGTGCGGGGGCCGCCTCTCCTCATCACCCTCCATAACCCCCCTGCACCTCTCAGCACCCCCATAACCCCCCTGCACCTCTCAGCACCCCCATAACCCCCCTGCCCCTCTCATCACCCCCCCCCCCCCCCCCGCACCTCTTATAACCCTCATAACCTCCCTGCACCTCTCATCACCCGGACCCTCACCAATCGGATATTGATGACCTATTGTAAGGATAGGCCTACAATATAAAGTCCAGAATCCCTTTTAAACCATCATTACCTTGTGAAAAGCTTATAGTAATATCATTTACATGTGTGGTTGTTAAAGGGGTACTCAGAGGAAAAAAATATGTTTTCAAATAAACTGGTGCCAGAAAGTTTTACAGATTTGTAAATGACTTCTGTTTAAAAATCTTAATCCTTCCAGTACTTATCAGCTGCTAGAGATACGTGAGATATAGTAATGATCATGCAGGCGTGCTCCTCAGTATATACGTCCTGTTCTCTATTTCACCTAAAGCTCAGTGTTGTACCTCCCTACGGAGGATTTGTATGTCTACTGTAAAAAAGAGTAATTAATGCCCTTTATCTGTAAGTCTACAGGCCAGTCATCACTAATATGTAAGGAATGGAATATTGTCTGTGTTATTTTAATATGGCACAAACCAGTAAACCTCTCAGCCTTTGTTTTATACATAAAGAGAAGACTGGGCACCAGGGTTAGATCAGACATCTCACTGCGGTGCCTGGTTATGATAACATTTCCTCTACAGCAGTGGATGTATTCATAAACCACAATGACTGTAGGTGCCACAGCCAGACGTGAACATGGACACAACTAACGGGGCACATCAACATTACACCTGAAGAAGCTTTTAGGACATAATGGGGGGAGATTTATCAAAACGTGTAGAGGAAGAGTGGTTCGGTTCTTTCATTTTTGAAGGAAAACTGTCACATGTTCAGTCCCGCACTAACCACAGGTACTGACGGATAGTGCGGGGGACGCTGATTCATATGATCCCTACCTTGCCCGGATCCGTCCGGACGTTCGCCTGCAATCTTAGTTTTTCTATATATGCAAATGTGGCTGTAACTGGCACGGGCGGGGTTTTCAGGAGCCTTGTGGCACTGTGATGTCAGCGCTGCCTGTCCGCAGCACCGCCCGCGTATGAATATTTATCCCCCCTCCCTCCAGCTCTCCCTCTCCCCACTGCTCCTCACTGGTCTTCACTGCGCATGTCAGGAAGCGGCAGCGGCACATGACTACTGAAGACTAGTTAAAGTGGTACTCCGGCCCTGAGACATCTTATCCCCTATCCAAAGGGCCGCTGGGGACCCCCGCAATCTTGTATTCGCCACGTCACGACTCTGCCCCCGTGTGACGTCACCCCCTGCTATGCAAGTCTATGGGAGGGGGCGTAACGGAATATTTCGTGAGGTGTTTCCACCAGAAAAAAAACAAAAGTGGCGCGAAAATGAATTTTCACTTATTTTTCTATTTTCAAGGCAGCACAAAAGACCTTTCAAAATGTGAGGAGAAAAAAAAAAAGGTGTGAATAATATCACTGGAACAGAAATGACAGTATTTTTTGAGAATCTCCCCCAATGGGTTTTCTGTCCACCAATTCACCATTCGTAATTTTTGAAGAGGAATTTGTGAGCGGAAAATTCGCTTTCAAATTTCCGCCTGAAGAATGGCGGTGCTCATTCTTCAGGCAGATCTACTCGCGGAAGACATTGCCGTCTATTGGGGACGGCAATGTCTGCTCGGTCCTAGCGCCAACTGATTCATTTGGCGCTGGCCGCACTCGAAATCTCTAGACGGAATTTTTCCGTCTGGAGATTCCGTAGTGTGAACCTAGCCTTACAACTGAGTTTTTGCTACAATTGTATCCAGTGCCTATATTCCTCTGTGAGTTATATGGGCACTGTCAGATACAAAAACTTTTGATATTTTGTAAAGCATGCAAAAACAATAGGTTTTGTAATCGCTTTCATTAGAAAATTTTCAGTATTTCATACTGAAAAAGCCAGTCAAACAACTGCCCCCCCCTGCCTGCTTGGACACATACTAGTCCTGCTGTGTCCATGCATCATCACCCATGTCATGGACACACTTCCTTGATTGACAGCTGTGAGTGCAGGGCTCAGAGCTGGAGGAAAAATCCTCCCACTGTCATCTTGTGTCCCGCTACTGTCAGTGAGGACAAGCTGGGAGTTGTAGTTTTACTAATGCTAGGGGAGATGTGAGCAGACAGCATACTGAGGGAGGGGGCGGAGACCTGCACAGTGAGGCCACGCCCCCTCCCATTGAGAGGAATTCAGACTAGTGAGCTAAAAGTGTAATAAAAAAATAAATAAAGGTGCTAGATACATACAAATTAGATCTACATGGTCAGGATTAGGTACTGAGTGATATATATAAAAAAAAAAATTTTTGTTGGATCTGACGGGTACACTTTAAATACATAAGCGGCAGAAATCTCAGCCCCGTCCTTATAGTCTGCTACAATGTTCCAGAGCAGGTAAAATGTTGCAGCCGGGATGTGAACCTCACAGAGGAATATACAGATGGCATATAGCGTGTCAAAATGAGGAGCAATAGGTGAAGTTGGGTTGTGCTATGTCGGTTTCGGCTGTGTAGGTTTTAGAGATGGGAAGGGTTAAACACTGTGCAGGGTTCTCAACCTCTCTGCAGCAGCAGCAGTACATGTGGCCTCAGCATGATGGAGGTTACATATTGAGATCAAGACTCTGAGCGGTTTCCCTAAGTAACACCTGATGTTTATTCATCTGGAGCGGAAATCGAATGGAAATGTCATCATTTTTTTGTTATTACTAGAACCCTTCTCAATGTCGTATCACCGCACTGGGGTCCTGGGTCGGAATCCAACAAGAAGCAACATCTACATGAGCACTTTCCTCCAGATTCTGAACTTTCCTCCCACATGTCAACCATACACTGATAAGATATTTGTCTATAAAACTAAACCAAGCGTAAAAGCGACACGTGGTATATACTCACAAGAGGCCGACATATCACTGTTTTCCCTAAATCCTAGCAAAATATTGTGCGGTGTAAATACAGCCATAGAGAAATGAGCCTGAGCGGCTAAATATATGGAATAGCGAACATCTGGGTAAGGGTCTATTCACACGCCAGAATTTCCACCTGCAGAATTCCTCCTCAAATTAAAGCCCATAGACTTCTATGGGATTCCGCTCTCCCATTCACACTTCTGAATTTCCGCAAGCGGAAATTCAGAAGTGTGAATGGGAGTGCGGAATCCCATAGAAGTCTATGGGCTTTAATTTGAGGAGAAATTCCGCAAGCGGGAATTCTGCCGTGTGAATAGACCCTAAGCGCCGTGCACGTCACACTATATATATGTATATATATATCGTGACAGTGTGGCAAGGAGAGGGTGTACAGGGTGGGCCATTTATATGGATACACCTTAAGAAAATGGGAATGGTTGGTGATATTAACTTCCTGTTTGTGGCACATTAGTATATGTGAGGGGGGGGGGGGAACTTTTCAAGATGGGTGGTGACCATGGTGGCCATTTTGAAGTCAGCCATTTTGAATCCAACTTTTGTTTTTTCAATAGGAAGAGGGTCATGTGACACATCAAACTTATTGGGAATTTCACAAGAAAAACAATGATGTGCTTGGTTTTAATGTAACTTTATTCTTACATGAGTTATTTACAAGTTTCTGACCACTTATAAAATGTGTTCAATGTGCTGCCCATTGTGTTGGATTGTCAATGCAACCCTCTTCTGTATATACTGCTATATACTACTATATACACCGCAGGAGAAATGCTAGCACAGGCTTCCAGTATCCGTATACACTGCTATATACTACTATATACACCGCAGGAGAAATGCTAGCACAGGCTTCCAGTATCTGTATACACTGCTATATACTACTATATACACCGCAGGAGAAATACTAGCACAGGCTTCCAGTATCCGTATACACTGCTATATTCTACTATATACACCACAGGAGAAATGCTAGCACAGGCTTCCAGTATCCATATACACTGCTATATACTACTATATACACCGCAGGAGAAATGCTAGCACAGGCTTCCAGTATCCGTATACACTGCTATATACTACTATATACACCGCAGGAGAAATGATAGCACAGACTTCCAGTATCCGTATAATCTGCTATATACTACTATATACACCGCAGGAGAAATGCTAGCACAGGCTTCCAGTATCCGTATACACTGCTATATTCCACTATATACACCGCAGGAGAAATACTAGCACAGGCTTCCAGTATCTGTATACACTGCTATATACTACTATATACACCGCAGGAGAAATGCTAGCACAGGCTTCCAGTATCCGTATACACTGCTATATACTACTATATACACCGCAGGAGAAATGCTAGCACAGGCTTCCAGTATCCGTATAATCTGCTATATACTACTATATACACCGCAGGAGAAATGCTAGCACAGGCTTCCAGTATCCGTATACACTGCTATATACTACTATATACACCGCAGGAGAAATGCTAGCACAAGCTTCCAGTATCCAGGGGTCCTGGTGAGGAACACACAACCCGAGCTGTGAGTGGGCCCAAGAATGATGTGGATGATACTCACCGCAAGAAGTTGCAAACGCTGTGTGTGAACAGTGGGTAGAAGGTTGAAGGAGGCATAAGTTAAACTGGCCGGGAAAAGCCCACCAGTTGATATTTAGGGCACGTGGATTGTTTAGTTAGTGACTAGACGGTCTATGGTTTTGTTTGTTCATGTCTTATGTTTTTATTTATCATGCAACCTGTCTAATAAAGCTGGCGAGGGGCCGGACTTGCATAAAGTACTGTTGTTTGCCTGCTGATTGAAGGGGAATCGTATCCTGTTGCTGTGTCAAGGACGATCCCAGAGCTATCCCCAGGGAAAAATCCTTACAATATATATAAACAAGGGAATATTCAAATAATTTAGATGATTATGCATTAGCTCTGCGGAAAGAATACCAGATGTCAGAAACTGTACAATCACTATAACCATATATACAATGCATTCGGAAAGTATTCAGACCCTTCCAGTTTTTTCACATTTTATTGTGTTGTTAAAAATTAAAAAATAAATCAAGTTTCCCCCTATCATTCCGCACACAGTACTACCCCATAATACAAAGTGATAACAGAATGATAGAAATCCTTGCTAATTTATTTAAAAGAAAAAAACTAAAATATTTAATTGACAGACAAATTTAGACCCTTTACTTCGGACTTAGTTGAAGCCCCTTTGGAAGCAATTTCAGCCTCCAGTCTTCATGGGGGATGATCCCAATGTTAGTTGGAAGTCAATAGGTCCATATAAAATAATAAGTAAAAAGACAGTCACAGCGGTCGGCACTTCAACCCCGCAGGCAACAAAGGAAAATGGCCCGGCTCGCAAGATAACAATATCACTATATAATATATAAACGCATTTATGTTTTTCCTCTTCTGTGGTGTTAGAATCCTTTTAATCACAGTACACATCACAAATGTCAAGAAATAGAAAAAATTTGCAATCTTCACAGTGCAGCATAATGTTGAAACGGACAGTTCCGCGGCATGTCATTGTAGATGGGTTACAGCTGTTTCACGTACGCGCAGCACGCTTTGGGTATATTTTCATATACAGTGCATGTTTGATGTGCAGAATTTGAATGCTGCTGACTTTAATGTAAAGTAAATGACTGAACACCGCTTCATATTTGCAGCTTCATATCCTGTGCATCAAATATCTGCAGGATAATATACGTGTAAATACACCCTAAGGTCTCGTTCACACGGACGGATCCACAGCGTATTTTATGTTGCGGATCAACCAACAATGGACCCTACAGTGTTGTCTCCATCTGTGCCTGCTCATAGCGGCAATCCGCCGCTACGATCAGACACGCTGCAATGTGCGAGTCATGGCAGCCGCTCCCCCTGCTCTCTGAGCTAAGCCGAGAGCAACTGTCATGTGTGCGACTCGGGTATACTGCGCATGCGCGTGGTGACTCGCACATCACAGCGTGTCTGCCCGTAGTGTCGGATTGCCGCTATGAGCAGGCACAGATGGATGCAGCACTGTAGGGTCCATTGTCAGCGGATCCACAGCAGAAAACAAGCTGCGGATCCGTCCGCGTGAACAAGCCCTAAGGGTGCGTGCACACGGGCATATTTTTGCTGCAGATTTGGATATCCATTGAAGTCAATGGGCAGCAAAATCTGCTGAAGCAGATCTGCAGTAAAAATATGCACGTGTGAACGCACCCGAGGGAATTGCTGGTAATTAAATTGCGTCATATAATCATAAAAGTGATTCCAGAAGAGAAGATTACATTCATACTGAATATATCTGAGCGAGTCTGGATTGACAATATTTTGTGTACACACAGGCCTTCATGTTTGGATAATAAACCAGGATCGGGGGATAATAAACCAAGATCGGGGATAATAAACCAGGATCGGGGGATAATAAACCAGGATCGGGGGATAATAAACCAGGATCGGGGGATAATAAACCAGGATCGGGGGATAATAAACCAGGATCGGGGGATAATAAACCAGGATCGGGGGATAATAAACCAGGATCAGGGGATAATAAACCAAGATCGGGGATAATAAACCAGGATCGGGGGATAATAAACCAGGATCGGGGGATAATAAACCAGGATCGGGGGATAATAAACCAGGATCGGGGGATAATAAACCAGGATCGGGGGATAATAAACCAGGATCGGGGGATAATAAACCAGGATCGGGGATAATAAACCAGGATCGGGGGATAATAAACCAGGATCGGAGGATAATAAACCAGGATCGGGGGATAATAAACCAGGATCGGGGATAATAAACCAGGATCGGGGGATAATAAACCAGGATCGGAGGATAATAAACCAGGATCGGGGCGCAGCGGAGGATTAACACCAAATAAGCGCTGACAGATAACAGCAGATGATAATATAAGACATGCGCTTCCAGCAATGAGAGGACTGTAGATAAAGCGCAGAACTCCAGGATTACAGACAAGGCCTCACGCTTGCATTATATTTTTGCAGGCCGAGAATTATAGATTTCCTAAATTACAATCCAGATTTCTGCAAATGCAGCAAATTCTTCCCCCCCAAAACAGCTTACACTCGAAATGAGGAGCCCCAGGCGCTCCCCTGATGAAGTCACAAGGCCAAGGTTGCGCCGGCGGAGCGGAGATTTCAACCTGTTTTATATGCTTTCAGGCCAGTTTTATGGTGGCGGAGCGTCTGCAGCGGTCCCACAAGAGCTGCTCACCACAATAAATCTGACAAGCCAAATATATGGAATATATTTACACACTCAATGAACTTCCCGTCATAGTAAAGCTGGAACTGGAGGATATTATTATTATTATAATTTTTTTTATATAGGGGGAAATAATAAAATATATTGAAAAAGGCGCCAATCAGATCGGCCCAATATTAAATAAGTAAATTTAATCTCGGCAGAACGTAAAGCGATGGATCGGTTTAATGAAAGAAATCCCAATGCCGGAGAGAGAGGAACAACAATTTGTCACATGTCAAGAGGCGGCCGTTATGGGGAAACGATGCCGGGAACGGCCATAAAAGATACGTGGGGATGAAAGAGCCATGGCGGCTAATACGCATATCTCTTTCATGCGGAAAGCTTCAGTGGAGACAGGATACAATCAATGTGAATGGTGTCTGACGCTCGGTCGATGTGTCCATTTTGTCAGGGTCAACGCTAACCGCTTCCAATTAAGGGATCAATGGCACCCCATGCCCCCCGCCAATGCCCTCGATTTGTGGCATTCATTTTCGCCTGTATGGATCAGAAAAAAAGACGATCACATCACACGAAAGGGGGTGGTGGGATATTCACGATTTAAAATCTGCTCTCTGACAGTGCTAGAACAGTGTACATGGTGGTCCGGGACCAAAAGGAACGTGAAAGTAAGAGTCCATGGTGGTCGAGGGGTTAATGTATGGATCGCTCGTGGAGTGAAAGTGAACAGTGAAAGGGTTAATCTTTCATAGCTGGGATTCGGTATGACAAATAGGGTGGGGTAGGGCAGTGTTTCCCAACCAGGGTGCCACCAGCTGTTGCAAAACTACAACTCCCAGCATGCCCGGACAGCCAAAGGCTGTCCGGGCATGCTGGGAGTTGTAGTTTTGCAACAGCTGGAGGCACCCTGGTTGGGAAGCACTGCTCTATCCCACCATAATTTCCATACGTCCCAAGCCGTACTGGATCTGGCGGTACGTTCCCAGGACATGCTGAAAGTTGTAATTTTTTGCAACAGCTGGAGGCACCCTGGTTGGGAAACACTGCTCTATCCCACCATTGTTACCATACCTCAAAATCATCCCGGATCCAGCAGGAAATTACCGATTTTGGGGTCATAGGTCAAAGGCTGTCCGGGCTTGCTCGGAGTTGTAGTTTTGCAACAGCTGGAGGCGCCCTGGTTGGGAAACACTGCTCTATCCCACCATAGTTACCATGCCTCCCAATCTGTCGGACCCCCTGCGATCTATAACTTATCCCCTAAGTTATTTTGTGCTGCCATGCAGCACCCACCTTTAGCGTCTTCTGGAACCGCTGGAGGTCCTCAGGCTGAGTCCATCTCGACCACGAGGACGGAGCATAGTGACGTCACAGCTCTGCCCCTGTGTGACGTCACACTCCGCGTGACAGCTGTTACACCCCCTTCCATAGGCTTGCATGGAGGGGGCGGAGCGTGATGTCACACGGGGGCGGAGCCGTGACGTCACTATGCTCTGTCCCCGTGATCGCCAGCAATCAGAGCCGGAGCAAACACGTTCCAGGGACTAATTCTAACGGAGTGCGGCATGGAAGATCACGGGGATCCCCAGCGGCGGGACCCCCGCGATCAGGCATCTTATCCCCTATCCTTTGGATAGGGGATAAGATGTCTAAGCGCCGGAGTACCCCTTTAACATCTTCCAGTTTAGTTTGGGTTCACATTACTATAGTGCTTTACGTTTGGGGTATGCATTGGCATGCTGGCAGAACATACCCACCCCGTGTCCACTGAGCTCAATGGACCAAATATTGTATCTTAGTGACCACATTCCATCCATTTCCAAACATTGAAAACATATGCTGCTCTGGTCAGTTCCTAAAATGGACAGAGATGTCAGCAGAGAGCACTGTGCTCGTGATAAGTACTGGAAGGATTAAGATTTTTTTTTATAGAAGTAATTTACAGATCTGTTTAACTTTCTGGCACCAGTTGATTAAAAAAAACAAAAAATTGTTTTACACCGGAGTACCCCTTTAACTGTGTAGGGGTGAGACACCCTTTAAAGCGGTACTCAGGTGAAAAACTATATATATATCTATTTTTTTTTTCATATCAACTGGCTCCAGAAAGTTAAACAGATTTATAAATTACTTCTATTTAAAAATCTTAATCCTTCCTGTACTGTTTCCTTCCGCTGCTGTTTACTACAGAGGAAGTATAGTACTTTTCTGTCTGAGCACAGTGCTCTCTGCTGCCACCTCTGTCTTTATCAGGAACTGGCCAGAGTAGGAGAAAATCCCCATAGCAAACCTCTCCTGCTCCTCACACAGTTCCTGACAGGGACAGAGGTGTCAGCAGAGAGCACTGTGGTCAGGCTGGAAAGAACAACTCAACTTCCTCTTGAGCATACAGCAGCTGATAAGTACTGGAAGGATTAAGATTGTTAAATAGAAGTTATTTACAAATCTGTTTAACTTTATGACACCAGTTGATATGAAAAAATATCTATATTTTTTTTCACCTGAGTACCCCTTTAAAGGGTATCTAACCCCTACACAGTTAAAGGGGTATTCCAGGAAAAAAACATTTTTTTATATCAACTGGCTCCAGAAAGTAAAAAGATTTGCACATTACTTCTATTAAAAAATCTTAATCCTTCCAATAATTATCAGCTGCTGAAGTTTAGTTGTTCTTTTCTGTCTGGCAACAGTGCTCTCTGCTGACATCTCTGCTTGTCTCGGGAACTGCACAGAGTAGAAGAGGTTTGCTATGGGGATTTGCGTCTACTCTGGACAGCTCCCGAGACAGGTGTCATAAGAGAGCACTTAGACAAAAAAATAACTCAAATTCAGCAGCTCATAAGTACTGGAAGGGTTAAGATTTTTTAGTAGAAGTAATTTACAAATCTGTTTAACTTTCTGGAGCCAGTTGATATATTAAAAAAAAAGTTTTTTTTCCTGCATAACCCCTTTAAGACTAAAAGTAATTCACAAAAGTTCCCCTAGTGTCCATTAAATCCATATATTTGATGTAGCTGCAATGCCACTGGCAGGTAAAAGCTTTTTTTTTATAATCAGACCTATTCATGTAGCAGAGCTAAGAGCAGAGATGTAGCAAGTGCAGAGGAAAATGAGTAGTAGGTAAGCCAGGGGCATGGCTAAAGGCTCATGGGCCATGGTGCATAGGTTTAGCTTGAAACTACCCCCCAGTGATGACTACAACTCCCAGCATGCCTGGACAGCCTTAGGCTGAGTAGCATTTTGATGCGTTGAGCCCTGGTGACGTGACCTGCCTCCAACTGTTGCAGAACTACAACTCCCAGCATGCCTGGACAGCCTTAATGGACTGTTGCAGAACTACAACTCCCAGCATGCCTGGTCAGCCTTACTGGACTGTTGCAGAACTACAACTCTCAGCATGCCTGGACAGCCTTACTGGACTGTTTCAGAGCTACTACTCCCAGCATGCCTGGACAGCCTTACTGGACTGTTGCAGAACTACAACTCTCAGCATGCCCGGACAGCCTTACTGGACTGTTTCAGAACTACTACTCCCAGCATGCCTGGACAGCCTTACTGGACTGTTGCAGAACTACAACTCTCAGCATGCCGAACAGCCTTACTGGACTGTTGCAGAACTACAACTCCCATAATGCCTGGACAGCCTTAATGGACTGTTGCAGAACTACAACTCCCAGAATGCCTGGACAGCCTTACTGGACTGTTGCAGAACTACAACTCCCAACATGCCTGGAAAGCCTTACTGGACTGTTGCAGAACTACAACTCCCAGCATGCCTGGTCAGCCTTACTGGACTGTTGCAGAACTACAACTCTCAGCATGCCCAGACAGCCTTAATGGACTGTTGCAGAACTACAACTCCCAGCATGCCTGGACAGCCTTACTGGACTATTGCAGAACTACAACTCTCAGCATGCCCAGACAGCCTTAATGGACTGTTGCAGAACTACAACTCCCAGCATGCCTGGACAGCCTTACTGGACTGTTGCAGAACTACAACTCCCAGCATGCCTGGACAGCCTTACTGGACTGTTGCAGAACTACAACTCCCAGCATGCCCGGACAGCCTTACTGGACAGTTGCAGAACTACAACTCCCGGCATGCCTGGACAGCCTTACTGGTCTGTTGCAGAACTACAACTCCCGGCATGCCTGGACAGCCTTACTGGACTGTTGCAGAACTACAACTCCCAGCATGTCTGGACAGCCTTACTGGACTGTTGCAGAACTACAACTCCCAGCCTGCCTGGACAGCCTTACTGGACTGTTGCAGAACTACAACTCTCAGCATGCCCGGACAGCCTTCGGCTGTCCGGGCATGCTGAGAGTTGTAGTTCTGCAACAGATGGAGGCAGGTCACCAGGGCTCAACGCATCAAAATGCTACTCAACCCAAGGCTGTCCCAGCTTAGTCTGACTCAGTCTAAGGCATGCTGGGAGTTGTAGTTTTGCAACAGCTGGAGTTACCCTGGTTGGGAAACACTGATGTAAAGTCTTGGAGTCATCCTGGCGCTCTTGCCATTTTCATTGCGTACTGCGACTATTTTCCAGACAAGCTGTTTCCAGGTTGGATGCTTAAGCTGTTGTCATAGCATTGCGCGCGCGCTGGAGATCTTCACGGCTGACACCTGCCACTATGCATCGAGTTTGGATGAAAAGCAGCCATTGCCGGAGTTTGGATAAAACACAGCTAGCGCTTTTATTAATGTCAAACCCAAAGAAGCGGAAGAAAACAACCCCCTGAGTTCCAGTAGGAACTGGAGCAGCGAGTCTCAATTTACCTTTTTTTTTATTTTATTTTTTTATTATTATTATTTTTTTATCATTCGTCGGAGAGGTAGATGGGAAATATCTCCAGGGCCTTTTTTTTTTTTTTGGTGAGAGAAGAAGATGTGTTCGTAATTCATTTATGACAGGAGGTGGACGCCTGTTATACAACATAAGTTATTTTTAATACAAAATCTCCGGGAAAAATCCTCATGCTTTTTACACTTATCTGAAAGCTACTGGTGCAATAATATTTACCAACCTACCATCAATTATTTAACGTGCGCAAGACATCGCGTACAGTATATACTGTATCTGCCCAGTATATAGCTGGAATGCTATGAGAAGACCCGTCAGAAGCCACTGCTGCACCGTTCTGCAATTTAGGTTATCCCTGTGGCCTTGCAGTACTGGGGCCCTGGGTTCAAATCCCACCAAGAAGAACATCTGCGAGGAGTGAGTTGACAAGCCCCGTGCAGCGCCGTGGAATATGTTGGTGCTATTTAAAGAGTACCTCTCATGATCTTGTTAATTTTTATAATCCTCCCAGATCACTGCCCCCATCATGATAAACCACCCCCTGCCTTTATTTTTATTATTTTTTTAGTTTTCTACCTTGATATTTCTCTGTATTTCCTGCTCAGTCAGATTCACAGACAGGGAAGAGGCGTTCCCCAGCAGGAGTGACATCATCTGAAGCCATACAGGGGAGAACTTCCTCCCTCACTCTGCTACACACAGCCCAGAGCAGTTCAGTGTGAGATGAGCCATGATTGGGTAAGGCTGCGCACACACACGCACACACACACACACACACACACTCAGTCAGATTCACAGACAGGGAAGGGGCTTTCCCCAGCAGGCCTGACATCATCTGAAGCCATACAGGGGAGGACTTCCTCCCTCACTCTGCTACACACAGCCCAGAGCAGTTCAGTGTGAGATGAGCCATGATTGGGTAAGGCTGCACACACACACACACACACACACCCCTCAGCACTCCAGACAGCATTTGCTGATTTTGGACTTCTGCCAGGCTAGCGGGAGTCCAAAGTCTGTGCAAGAGATGGGGGGAAATGTGCTCTGGACAAGTAGGGAGACACCTAGTGGCAGCTTTTTTAAACTCATAACATAGAAAAACTTCTTTTTTTTTTTTTTTTAAACAAAGTACATTAGGAAGATTTTTTATTTACCATAAGTACAATAGCAAAAATTAGTTTTAATGAGAGTGCCCCTTTAAATAAAGGAATTATTACTGCATTATTATTAAAGGTGTACTCCAGGGAACTAAACCGAAAGCCCATCCTTTCCCTCTCACCAACCTATTTAATTGTCTAAATATCATTTATTAGCTATATAAAGCAGTTTCCCCTCTTTTGGTTGTCATTTACATGCAGGGATTGAGGAAAAGACCTTATCCGGTCATCCACAGTGTCTCCGTTCAAGTCCCTCTCTGAAAGAAGCCTACCCTGCACTGATGATTCATTCTCCCTTTAGTGATGGGAGGTGTGTGCAGCCTCAGCCAATCAGATGCTGAATCTCTCTGCTCACAGAGCAAGAGAGTGGGGGCTGCTTTAAGAGAGGAAGCTGGCCAGCAGTGAGAGCAAAGCTGCAGTGACTGATGGGACTTGTAGTATCATGCATGCTGCAAGGGGAGGGAAGAATGGCAAAGAATATGAAGCATATATATATATATATATATATATATATATATATATATATATATTTTTTTTTTTTTCTCCTGGAATACTGACATTAAAAGGATATTCCTATGGCTAAAATATGCTATAATGATTGCTGGGTGGGGGTAAAACCTCTAGAACCCCCACTTATCCTAAGGCTACTTTTAGGCAAACCTAATATAACCTCATTTTTATGTTACATGGGGTCAGACCAGGACTTGTGGCTATAATACACATGCAGAAATGCAGATGTAAGATGCTTGTCTGAAACCAGACTTGTGACGCAGCATGGATGTAAAAACTTTACAAAGTGGCCTCTGGGACCCCCGTGATCTTCAGAGCAGGGCTTGAATCTCCCCACCGCATCATGCTTTATAGGAGTGCAGGAGATACACGGGTAGAGTGCTCAGGTATCTCCAACACTCCTATAGTGAAAAGACATGTTGGATTCCAACTTGAACATTCAGAAGCAAATCCCCGTAGCAAACCTCTCCTACTCTGTACAGTTCCTGACATGAACAGAGGTGGCAGCAGAGAGCACTGTGGTCAGACTGGAAAGAACTACACAACTTCCTCTGGAGTGAAGTGGAACTCTCCTTCAGGACCTAGTGGATATCTGTTCCCGTCCAAATCAATTATTTTTCGATGCATGGATCTAAGTAAGTGAATAACACACCGACACGATGTTCAGTATGGAAATTCTTCATTCCTTTAATTACAGCATTTCACAGGTGTTTATATAGACTTCAGAATTAACATAAATTACCACCCACATTATTGATTACAGGAGCATACAGCAGCTGATAAGTACTGGAAGGGTTAAGATTTTTAAAGGGAACCAAGTAATAGGTTTTACCATGTATAACACTTGGCAACGTGTTATATATGGTAAAAACTTTATTCTCACCATCCCCAGGGGACGTTTTTACCTCCAGACATGATGAGGATATGTATAAATTCTCCCCCGCCGCCCCATAAGTAGTCCCCTGGGCGGGGAGCTATGCTTGCTTGGTCCCATTGCTCCGGCCGTAGTGACGCCCCCTCAGCCCGTGTCACCACTCTGCTCTGTCTGCTTCTAAAATCTAATGCTTGGTTCCCTTTAAAGGATAAGTATCATGATTAAAAACGTATCCCCCATCCGAAGGGGGGTGGCAGCGCTTGGACCCCAATTCCCCCCCCCCGCAATCTAAAACTTATCCCCTATCCAAGTTTTTAATCATGATACTTGTCCTTTAAATAAAGTTGGATAAGATGTCTAGGGGCGGAGTACCCCTTTAAAGGGGTACTCTGTAGGGAAAAAACAACAGTTTAAAAAAGATGTCTGATCGCGGGGGTCCCGCCGCTGGGGACCCTCGCAATATAGCATGCAGCACCTACCTGTATCTGCTTCCGGCAGCACTGGAGGTTCTGGCTCCTGACCACGGGGACGGAAGATCGTGATGTCACGACTCCGCCCCACCATGTGACAACACGCCCCACCCCCTCAATGCAAGTCTATGGGAGAGGGCGTGATGGCTGTAGGGGATAAGATGTCTAGGGGCGGAGTACCCCTTTAATGGTAACACAAGAAGCCTTGGAAATGTAAATACTTGATTATCTCTCCTGTAACAAAAACATAATCCATTATCTTAATTTCTGACAAGAAAAGCGATTTAACAAGGTTGAGGAGCTGAGTACTGTCCTCCATCTTTACTCTATTCCTCTCCACATTAAGGATATTTAACCCCAATGGACTGTATGTAAATCAATGCCCTTTCAGTTACGTGTGATCTAAGCTTCTGGCGCCATTTTTTTTTGTACGTTTTTTCTCCCCCGTTAATGCATAATAAGATTGACAACATTTTATATTTATCTTTTTTTCTTGTCCATAAAACGTTTTTCACACGATGACATACCGCAGTGAGTGCCATCCCCTGGGGCCTATACACCCCCTCTATCTGTCACAAGTGGAGTCGGTCTCCGCATGCTGCGCGGTGCCATCGCCTGACCCCGGAGCGGTCGCTTCCATCCTTTCGCCATGTGTCACCTCTTTTACTGATTTCACTAATTATTCTCCTCCGACTTTTCAGCAGATCTCAGGGAAATGTGAATTCCGTCATTTCGAGAAGCCAATTTAGTGGAAAGGTGTAATCATGGGTCCTGCCATCTTCTGCCGCTATTACACATGGGCCAAATATAGCAATGACTGTGTAGTGGGAGCAGAATATCACAGTCCTATGTCATTTCACTCTCTCTATATATATATATCGGTCCCAATACACAGACCCAATTCCTTCTAATAGATTGAACATTTCTGAATTAGACAGTAGGAATGAGATGGATAAAGATATTTTTCTCATCTATTCTCTTGATTTATTTTTTATTATTGGATTTTTTAGATGGCTGAGCAAAGCTCTATCATACGACAATGCCGATATCTAAGTGACTGCACCAGTTACATGATTCGTCATTCATTTGTATACATTAAAGGAGTAGTCCAGTGGTGAAAAACGTATCCCCTATCCTAAGGATGGGGGATAAGTTAGAGATGGCTTGGGATCCGACCGCTGGGGCCCCCTGCGATCTCTCTGTACGGGCCCCGGCTCCCCGGCCAGATAGCGGGTGTCGACCACCGCACGAAGCGGCGGCCGACACGTCCCCTCAATACATCGCCATGGCAGAACCGGAAATTGCCGAAGGCAGCGCTCCAGCTCTGCCATAGAGTTGTATTGAGGGGGCGTGTTGGCCGCCGCTTCGTGCGGTGGTCGACACGTCCCCTTCTGGCGGTTGTTGGGGCCCCGTACAGGACATCGCAGGGGGGCCCCAGCGGTCGGACCCCCCACGATCTGCAACTTATCCCCCATCCTTAGGATAGGGGATAAGTTGTTCACCACTGGACTACTCCTTTAAACCTGTAGCAGGCGCTGCAGGCAAAAAGTATGGCGAGACAAATGACTACTGAGAAAAAAGCCGGCTGATCGGCTGAGAACTGTGTTAGATTCCAAACATCCGTATGAATATATACACTGGAAAGCATGACGCAAACTCATAAGTGGAGCCCATTCTTTATACAGGGACAGTCAGACGTATATATTGTCCATTTAGCCACTTAGATGCAACAGTCAAAAACCACTGCAGCATCTAGGTGGACAGAGAGAGAAATGCTCCCCCTGTCACCAAAACTCAGCCACCCCCATCCTGCAACAAGATCAAAGAGTCTCATTGGGGGTGTCATGACATCCAGGGGCCCAATGAAGGGGCCCCTGTTCTTCCATCTTAGTACTGCTAATATAATCAGGCACAAAAAAGAAGTATTATGCAATATACAAGCTATTGCAGGTTGAAATAACCTAGTGGGACAAAAAGAAAAGAAAAAATGATTTAAATCAAAAATACAAGTTTTTTAAACGTTAAAAATTTTTACAGAAAAGTTAGATTTTATCTTATTTTATAACATTTTCACAAAATGGATAAAACTAAAAAAAACATCACCATAGAGGACAAGTTCTTATACACATTAAACCAAGTTGGACTTAACTTATCCTCCCATACCCACTTATAAGATAGAAAAGTTTAATAAAATTTAAACTATATTTGAGAATTTCTGTTACTTGGTCAAAAAGACGGATTTACCACAAAATTGTATCGAAAAAAACTAGAGCTCATCTGACAAAAAAAAAACAAAAAACAAATAAACATTATAACAAAAGTACCAAAAAATATATATACAAGAATGAAATCGCATTTCTTATCATTTCACCCACCAAAATTCTATAAAGGTTTTGCAATACATAATACAGTATGTTAAATGTGCCATCAAAAATACAACTTGGCCCCACAAAGAACAATCCCTAAAACAACTATGGGAATGGGATATATATATATATATATATATATATATATATATGCGTGGTGTCCCGGTACCGTATCCTATCCGGTACCTTTTATTGTGGGTCCCCATAGCCAGAGTCCCTAGGACGTCAGGGTCCTAATTGTCTAGTTCACCCCTAGTCACCTCTCATCCAGTTGGTAATTGTCCAGTAACCCTTAGGATTTGGATGTATAAGGTTGTAAAAAAGTAAATAAATAGTTAATTACCTGTCCCATAGCGTAGCAGGACCTGCGGGTCACGTCGTCAGGTGAACTCTATGGTATTTCTGCTTGAGGACCTTTGGAGGTCCCTGTGACGTAGTCAATCCCATCACACTGTGTAACAGTGAGTGACAGATGTTCGGACCAATCAGATTAGCCCCGCCCCCTGCCCATATAAGGGAGCGTCGGCCATGTTCTCGCTCTCTTGTTCCTGTGCAAGCAAGCAAGAAGCATCTGCGCTGCTGAGATCAGTGAGTCTAGGCCTGAACCTTGCGGCGACGGACGATAACTTCTAATTTCTGAGTGTATCAATCCCCACGCACTCTGCAGGATCACCGGACCTTATCTATCCCCTAAATCCGGACGGATCTGCAATAACTACCCTAAATTCAAAGACTTTTAATATCATTCAAGGTCCGCAACAATTGTCAGTCATTGAGATATATAGAGACTGTTTGCCTGAGACTGTCATTGTTCATTGGATGTACTGCAAGCACTTAAGTAAAGTTTGTTCAAGTTCAAGTTCATATACCTTGTGGACCTTCAGTCATTTTATTACATGCACCTATCGTTTCTGGGAAGGGCGGCGATAGGCCGGAGAATTACCTCAGCATCCTAGCCCTCAGCCTGGCGTCACGAACTATAGTGTTAACATTAACCCCTTATCTACTACAACATCCCAACTACCCTACACCCCCGAGGCATACCACATATATATATATATATATATATATATATATATTGTATTTTTTTATTTAGACCTTGGGGTGCTACAAAAAAATAAAAATAAAAGCACACTTACCTGCCCCAATCCCTTGCTGCCATTCCATAGGCTCTCGGCTCCCAGAATTGGAAGCACTGAAAACAGTGAGACGTGAAGAGCAGCAGGGACCGGGAGCAGTCATAACGGCATTGAAGAGGGATTGTACCCATGCACAATATTCATAACCCTTTACGTAGTCATGACAACCAGACTGGAAGACCCTATTGTTCACACTGCTGAATATATCCAGAGAATTAATAGTAATGAGGTTTACATAACAGGTACAGATTTTTTGTCTTTCATAACTATTGTTCTTTGTTTATAGTTCATTGTATACTACACAGCTAATGTCAGATACTGTACTGCGGCGGTCTGTCTCTTGCCGCGGTCTCGGTTTTGCATGGTGTTTACATGAATTCATGTCCTAGCAGAGCTTTTATCTGACATTATCAGGACAGTTAGACATGTCCCCTAAAGGGTTTTCATGTATTGTGAGCCCCCCCCCCCCTTATGCCGGAGTGTTCGAGGCCTTTGTGTTGTGTACTTACAATTAGCTAAAAGCAAATGGCAACCTTTAAAGCGATGGAGTCTTTGCTGAGCATCAATTAGTATTCGCACATTACAGACATAAATACAACGGGACGGTATACAGACAGATGATACAGAATACTGGACTGACCAACAAGACTGTGCAGTAAACTCAGAGACTAGTGATGGCAGAATTACCAATCTAAGAGGGTCATTTGGAACTTTGGATCATAAAAACAGAGCTCCGAAAGCTATACGGATATATTAAGACCCATCAGAACAGAAAGGGGAACCTATAAATAACATGGTGTTAAAGGATATGGACACATTTACACTGATTTCTTTAACCGTTACTTTGTTTTCTGAATTTGTCTTAAAAAATTCCTATTATTTAGCTTCTGCACTCTGTAAAGCTACCTGTACTGCTGGGTGTGAGGAAAGGCCAAATAGGCTGTAGATAGGAAGGAGAACAAGGAGGACAGCTCACATAGGTTGTAAATAGGGAGGAGAGCATACATGGAGGGTACCACCATGAAGGCTGTAGATAGGGAGGAAAGCATACATAGAGGTCAGCTCACACAGGCTGTAGATAGGGAGGAAAGCATACATGGAGGGCACCTCCATGAAGGCTGTAGATAGGGAGGAAAGCATACATGGAGGACAGCTGACACATGTCGGACTCTATATACATCAAAGGAGTGCAGTAGTTTGTTAAAAGGCAAGGTTTGTTATTTATTTTATATATTATGTGTACACTTTGAGTGGGAGTCAGATTTGAGGAAGGGCGGAGAATCTGAGCGTTTTGGTTCCAAAAGAAGAAACAGGCTGAGGTGGTGGCTATTCCAGTCAAGGAGTCCTAAATTGGGACAATGAAAAGGTGGCCCTTCTAGAGATGGACCTGTCCCATGTGGGAGCGCTTGACCCAAGGGGTGGATGCGGTTCCCTGATGGACCCCAAACAGAATTGGATCCTTATGCAAACAGTGACCCTAATATCTCCATTAATGAGGACATACCACACACAGTCATTTTGTTCGGAGGAAATCTTATGTGGATCAAGATATTTAAAAGTGGTCTACCTGCCGGTTTAGTATATATTTTGTCACTCCCTTTGATGAATATGAGATGTTTAAGAGAAGATCGCTGAATGTGGACTTTGCCCTTACTTCTAATGTGATCCCGACGTTGAACTATGCGATGCGCCTGCGCAGGCGCTTGTCCCTGTTTGAAGTGAAGAACGGCTTCTATAGAGCTAGTGCACAAACTCCGTTAGTTGACGACAACTTCCGGCTTTGACCGTATGTGACGTGACGGACCTGCGCTATTTGATTGTTTACAAACACATCAGGAAGAATTGATCGCGTACATGCATTAGCACTGAACATCTCTGAAAACAGGTGAGCGCCGCCCTCCTAAATCGGACCCTGAACGAATATGATTTAAAGGGGTACTTCGGTGAAAAACTTTTTTTTTTTTTAATCAACTGGTGCCAGAAAGTTAAACAGATTTGTAAATTACTTCTATTCAAAAATCTTAATCCTTCCTGTACTTATTAGCTGCTGAATACTACAGCGGAAATTCTTTTCCGTTTGAAACACAGAGCTGTCTGCTGACATCATGAGCACAGTGCTCTCTGCTGACATCTCTGTCCATTTTAGGAACTGTCCAGAGTAAAAGGAAATCCCCATAGCAAACATCTGCTGTTCTGGACAGTTCCTAAAATGGACAGAGATGTCAGCAGAGAGCACTGTGCTCATGATGTCAGTGGAGAGCTCTGTGTTCCAAAAAGAAAAGAATTTCCGCTGTAGTATTCAGCAGCTAATCAGTACAGGAAGGATTAAGAATTTTTAATAGAAGTAATTTACAAATCTGTTTAACTTTCTGGCACCAGTTGATTTAAAAAAAAAAAGTTTTTCACCGGAGTACCCCTTTAAATACACGATCCACGCGATCTTGGCTGCCGCACCCCAGACATCCGGTGCACAGAGCGATCCTCGCTCCGTGCTGGATGACTAGTGATGTGAGGCGAAGGCTCATGACATCACGGTCACGCCCCGCTCATGGCGTCAAGGCCATGCCCCCTCAATGCAAGTCTATGGGAGGGGGCGTGACGGCAGTCACGCCCCCTCCCATAGACTTGCATTGACGTGGCATGTCTGCGATGTCACGAGTGGGAAGTGACATCACGAGCTTCCGGCGCTGCACCCGACGCTCTAAACGAATGGCGGGTGCAGCAGGGAGATCGCGGTCCCGCCACTGGGATGGATAGGAGATAGGTTGTCTAGGGGCGGAGTACCCCTTTAAGCGCTTGCACAGACGCTAACCTGGTCTTATTGTGGATTTTCTTACCTATCGGTGAGTGCTGCTTAACTTTTATTTCCTTATTACAAAATGTCGGTCTGCTTTTCTTCTGCAGCTCTCATGTTTCGCATTCACATGCGTGCAGTCTTCGCCCACCCATTCATCTGAATGTTAATCTAAAGAAGAAGAAAAAAAGCTCCTAAAAACACATAAACACATATGGTTCTCCCTAGGAAAGACAATGTTCTGGCGATTGCATAATAATCCAAACTCTTCAATGATGCAACATTAAAAACACCACAAAGTGCTCTTAAAACGATCTGCCTGGAACAAGCAACGATCTGCCTGGAACACCGGATACACTGCGCAGAAAAACACAGAAACATTTATTAAAAGTGATGTTTTGTGTAATCAGAATCTGACACCGTTCATCTGTAGTAGGCGGATCGCCAACACTCAACTGGACAATGCTGGGGGCCCGGTCCGGGCTTTTAGTGCTACACAAAAGTACGGGGCAACACCGAAAGTAGAGCAAAACAAAAAATCGTGCACTGAACAGATCACATAAAGACAAATCAATCTTTATTGGGACATATCCAAACATTAAAGGGGTTCTCCCTTGTTTATACTGTTTTTTGTTATTATGTTTGTGTGTTATGTGTGTATAAGTATGTGTTTTTTTTTATGTGTGTTGTGATTATGTATATATGTATTTTCTTACCTTTTGTGAAGATCCGGAAGCTGGCCCCTTTTTCTTCCAGTGGCTTGCTGTGTAACCTCGGCCTCCGCCATGTTGTGTTCGGTAAGTGGGATGTCGGGGGGGGGGGGGGGTGTTCTTGCTTCTGTCCTTTCTATCTTCTGACGTCCGAGGCAAATCTTTTCTTCCTGTTTCTTCCGTGGCTCAGCGACGAATCTGCGGCCTCTTCCGGCGCATGCGCAGGTAGTTTTTTTTTGTTTGTTTTTTAACCAATAAAGTTTTTTTTGTCTAATTGACAAACTGTCTGTGCATGCGCGAGTACGCAAGTGCTACGCTAACAGCGTAGCATACATTAGGTCTACGCTGATAGCGTAGCTTCGCGCAAGCGCAGACAGTTTGTCAATTACCGTATTTTTCGTCCTATAGGAAGAAAGGGTCAAGCTAATACGGGATATAGTACCCTGAAACGCGTCTAGGCTATAGATTCCATTTTTATCAGGCACTACATCATCTTATGGATATGCATCCAATGTGGACGCGGCACAGCGTCATTTGCTGTTTCAGACGAACTGATTCAAACATCCGTCCTTTACCATTGGTCCGGTCGGAGTCTTTGGACTATACAACTGACCTGCCGTAGAGCTAACTATCCCCGCCGGGATTTCATCCACCACGAGGGACACCACGATATACCAACACTGCATCTGCTTGTCCATCACAGAGGGGGAGTACGGCCGGTACATAACGCGCTACGCCAAGCGCACCCCTGGATCGGTGACAGCTCTAACATCGCTGCCTGTACCATCACAGCAGACTACTACAGCAGTACTCATCGGGCGTTCCCATCATTTGGTGAGATCATAACAATTACAACAGTGATACATATATTGAAGTCAGTGACAGTTCGATTTATTGGACTGATAGCAATCTGATTTGTGTCCAACTGAGATCAGACCATACATTTACAAATTTACCACATTGACTGCCGCTATATTGAACCATTGGATGCCGGACTATTAGATTGATGCCAATTTATTATTTTCCAGAAATGTGATTAATGTTCTAAAATTTACATATTATGTGAATATCCCCACTAGGGCCCAGTGGTGGTTTATCCCTATATTAGTGCCATGATATATATGTTATCATATTTTTTATATTGACATTTTTTATAAATTTAAATTCTATTTCAATTTTGCAATTCTTGAAATATCATTATGCACCTTTTGTAGGTGAGATCTTGGAGGAGTGATTATATTCTATATTCTTTGATTTTCCTTGGCCGGTGGGTTCCGGTATTTAATCACACTATCCTCAGATTTTTGGTTGTGAGCTGCACCACATTTTTTTATTCATTTTTTTTTTTTTTTTTTTTTTTTTTAGATTTGTAAATTACTTCTATTAAAAATCTTAATCCTTTCAGTACTTATGAGCTTCTGAAGTTAAGGTTGTTCTTTTCTAAGTGCTCTCTGATGACACGTGTCTCCGGAACCACCCAGTTTAGAAGCAAATCCCCATAGCATAAGTACTGAAAGGATTACGATTTTTTTCATAGAAGTAATTTACAAATCTGTTTAACTTTCTGGAGCCAGTTGATATATATATAAAAAAAAAAGTTTTTCCCTGGATAACCCCTTTAACAACCTCCTGCAATAATCCATACAGGGTACAGACCATACCTACCCAACCCCAATGACCGTTTCGCTATAGACGAGCTACCTCCGGGGGCGTTACGCCCCCGGAGGAAGCTCGTCTGTAGCGAAACAGTTGTTGGCGTTGGGTAGGTATGGCCTTGCACCCTATATGGATTATCCTCTTTGCTATTGCAGGAAGTTGTTAAAGGGGTACTCCGGTGGAAAATAATTTTTTTTTTTTAAATCAACTGGTGCCAGAAAGTTAAACAGATTTGTAAACTACTTCTATTTAAAAATCTTAATCCTCCCAGTACTTATCAGTTGCTGTATGCTCCACAGGAAGTTCTTTTCTTTTTGAATTTCTTTTCTGTCTGACCACAGTGCTCTCTGCTGACACCTCTGTCCATGTCAGGAACTGTCCATAATCCCATAGCAAACCTCTCCTGCTCTGGACAGTTCCTGACATGGACAGAGGTGTCAGCAGAGAGCACTGTGGTCAGACAGAGCAGAAATTCAAAAAGAAAAGAACTTCCTGTGGAGCATACAGCAGCTGAGTACTGGAAGGATTAAGATTTTTAAAGAGAAGTAATTTACAAATCTGTTTAACTTTCTGGCACCAGTTGATTGATAAAAATATTATTTTCCACCGGAGTACCCCTTTAATTTCTGTTGGCTTCATATTTGCTATACGTTTTGCTGTTTATGCCGCTCTTGTATGCATATTACCTTATCCTGCATCCATTTTCCATCGGTCCTACATACCTATCTCCTGTTTGTGCTCTGGTGCTTTTTTTTTTTTTTTACATTTGTGTCAATTTTAATATTTAGATATGTCCCAGTAAAGATTGATCTTTCTTTATGTGATCTGTTCAGTGCACGATTTTTTGTTTTGGTCTTCTTTTGGTGTTGTATATTTTTAGTGCACGCTTACCTACTGTATATGTAGGGTATTTTCTCATCGGAGATTAGAAAAGTGTGGGGGTTTTGTTCTGGAAAATTAATTGCCCATTGACTTCAATAGGATTCCGCTGTCCCATTCACACAGCAGAATTTCTGCTGCGGAAATTCTGCATTCTGCAAAAAAATATAAGTCTTGTCTTACAATTTTGCGGAATTCCGCAGATGAATCCTATTGAAGTCAATGGGGAATGAATTACCACGGAAAGTGCGGATTTCTTGAAAAATGTGCACAGAATTCGTTTGGAATTGGCATGTTAGTAACATTATGTAACGTACCGGCAGGACTGGTAGTGGATCCTCTGGACCAGAGAGGCGATGACGCGGGTTGTACCAGAGGACCGGTTCTAAGTGGTTATTGGTTTTCACCAGAGCCCGCCGCAAAGGCGGGATGGACTTGCTGCGGCGGTAACCCCCAGGTCGTATCCTCCAGTAGCAACTCGACCTCACTGGTAGCTGATATGGCATGGTACACAGGGAGCAGGCAGGAGCGTAGTCGGACGTAGCAGAGGTCAGGGCAGGCGGCAAGGGTTCAAAGGAGAGTAGACGGTAGCAAGGGTACGGTAACAGGCAGGGCAGTATACACAGTATGGAACGCTTTCTCAAAGGCACTAGGGCACAAAGATCCGGCAAGGGCAGGAAGGGGCAGGAGACTTTTATTAGGGAAGGTGGCAGGGATAATTAGCCAGCACACCAATCAATGGTGCGCTGGCCCTTTAAATTTACAGAAGGTGGCACGCGCGCCCTAGAGAGCTGGGCCGCGCGCCGGAAGGCAGAGCCAGTCTGCGCTGGGAACGAGGAGCCAGGTAAGTCAGACAGGGACGCGACGCGTGAGCAGGGACCAGCCGCCACGGCATCCGCGTCCCTGACACAAGGGATCCCGTGCTCCCGGTCAGTGTGAAAGGGAAAGGGAAGCAGGGAAGCGAGCGCACCGGTCCGGAGGTGGGGACCGGAGTGCTGGCTGTGACACATTATGGGGGAGAATTATCAAAGTCCAAATTGATTAAATGGCGCAGGGCCTGTGATAAATATGAGGCTAGTGCACATTTTTGTGAAATTTCTCTTCAGAACACCACTTTGTATGACCTCCTTCTCTGCGACTTTTGTGCAACTTTTTTCCACCCACGTGACTTTTGTGCAACTTTTTTGTAAGTTTTGTAAGGCTGGGTTCACGTTTTTGCAATATTGTTTTCAATCAGTTTTTCTAAAGAAATGGCAAAAAAAAAAACATATGGAAACGTATGGGAAAAAGTAAACCGTATAATGTTTTTAAAAGTTCATATGGTTCCGTATGTTTTTATTTTTTTTAAAAACATACGTTTTTGAAAATTTTATTTAAAATAAATAAATGTTTTAAAATTTTAACTTTAGGAGGCAAATGCGCACGTGCAAAGTAAAAACCATACACGGTTTCCCGTATTTAACCGTATACATGTGCGTATACATGTGTTTCCCATTCACATCCATGTAAAAAAAAAAAAACCGTATGCGGTTGCAGTACGGTTTTTAACCCGGAGACAAAACTGTGGTCAACCATGGCTTTGAGTACAGGAAAAAACTTATTGCAAGCAAACTGTACGCAACCATGTTGCAAACTGTACGCAAGTACATATGGTTTTCAATTGTTTGTCTATGCATTCGGTTTTCAACACGGTTCCATACGTTTTCTATAATGAAAACGTTTTCGGGAACTGTACTTGAAAAACGTGGTGTGAACCCACCCTAATCCAGGCCTGTTCTGGTGTAGGTTTTAAAAAAGTCACAAGTCATAAATCACCGACCACTGCAAAGTAAAAAGCAGATCTCGTGTAAAACATCTGTTCAATGAGAAATTGTTCAGGCCGCCGTACCACTAAAAGTTGCACAAAAAGTTGCACATACATTTTTGCAACAAATATACAAAAAAAACTGTGTAAATCCCTTGATAAATTCCCCCCTATATGCCCATTTTTATAAGTCTAATCAAAGAGAAAACATAGCCTGCACTCACCGCACAGTATGGGTATCACGGCCTCGGATTCCGGACCTCCTCGAATGACGTGGGAGCAGCAGCCGCTGCTGACAGTGCTCAGAAATGGGCAACAGCCGGCGGTTTCGCGTTACAATCAACGCTTCTTCTTGGGGCCGGAAGAAGCGTTGATTGTAACAAGAAACCGCCGGCTGTTGCCCATTTCTGAGCACTGTCAGCAGCGGCTGCTACTCCCACGTCATTCGAGGAGGTCCGGAATCCGAGGCCGTGATACCCATACTGTGCGGTGAGTGCAGGCTATGTTTTCTCTTTGATTGTACTATATACTGAAGTCGACTCTTTGTCCTAGCACTGCCGCAGGTTTTTTGAACTAAGACTCCCAGAGCTGCCCTTGGTCCATAAGTAGTGGATTTAGATACAATTTGCTGGTGCCACTGATTTTTCTGTTCTTTGGAGAAGTGTATTTTTATAAGTCTACTGAGGAATCCTACAAAATTCTGAAGAAAGCTCTGCAGAATATTCTGCATGGATTCCGCAGAATTTAGCAAAATGAATGTAGACACAGAGTTTCTGCAGAATTGCAGAAATCCCACGGTGTGAACATACCCAAAGTTGGAGATACTCCTTGCAGTTCTTCTCTGCTTTGGGTAAGGAAAAGGTCTTAAAGGGGTACTCTGGTGGTTAGACATGTTATCCCCAGGATAAGATGCCTTATCGCGGGAGTCCCGCCGCTGGGGATCCCCGTGATCTTGCACGCGGCACCCCGGGTCTGATTACCGGTGACCACAGGGCCGACGGCGTGTGACGTCACGCCTCCGCCCCTCAATGCAAGCCTATGGGAGGGTGCATGACAGCTCCGGGGACTGATTACAAACGGGGTGCCGCGTGCAAGATCACGGGAGTCCCCAGTGGCGGGACTCCCGCAATCAGGCATCTTATCCCCTATCCTTTGGATAGGGGATAAGATGTCTATGCACCGGAGTACCCCTTTAAAGGGGTACTGTTCCGATACCCAACCTCATAGCAGTACCCTGTTTAAAGGGGTACTCCCCTGGAAAACAATTTTTTTTAAATCACCTGGTACCAGAAAGTTAAACAGATTTGTAAAATCTCAATCCTTCCAGTACATATCAGCTGCTGTATGCTCCACAGGAAGTTGTTTTCTTTTTGAATTTCCTTTCTGTCTGACCACAGTGCTCTCTGCTGTCACCTCTGTCCATTTTAGGAATTGTCCAGAGCAGGAGAGGTTTGCTATGGGGATTTGCTCCTACTCTGGACAGTTCCTAAAATGGACAGAGATGTCAGCAGAGAGCACTTGTGGTCAGACAGAAAGGAAATTCAAAAAGAAAAGAACTTCCTGTGGTGCATACAGCAGCTGATAAGTACTGGAAGGATTACAATTTTTATTTAGAAGTCATTTACAAATCTGTTTTACTTTCTGGCACCAGTTGATTTTAAAACATTTTTTTCCAGTGGAGTACCCCTTTAACCTCCCTGGCGGTATGATTCTGTCTGGAAATTTGTACCAAAAGCGGTACAATTTTTTAAACTGAATTTCACATCTCCCTCCGCCCATTTCACATCTCCCCCGTCACATTCCCCCTCTCTTGTCACATTCCCCCTCTCTTGTCACATTCTCCCCCCTCCTTATCACATTCTCCCCCCTCCTTGTCACATTCTCCCCCCTCCTTGTCACATTCCCCCCTCTTGTCACATTCTCCCCCTTCATGTCACATCCCCCCTTGTCACATTCTTCCCCCTTCATGTCACATTCTCCTCCTTCATGTCACATTCCCCCCCTGTCACATTCCCCCCTCTTGTCACATTCCCCCCCCCTTGTCACATTCCCCCCCTCCTTGTCACATTCCCCCTCTCCCTTGTCACATCCCCGTCACATTCCCCCCCTCCTTGTCACATTCTCCCCCCTCCTTGTCACATTCTCCTCCTTCATGTTACATTCCCCTCCCCCTGTCACATCCCCCCCCCTTCATGTCACATTCCCCCCTGTCACATTCCCCCCCCGTCACATTCCCCCCCCTGTCACATTCCCCCCTGTCACATTCCCCCCCCCCGTCACATTCCCCCCCCTGTCACATTCCCCCCCTTGTCACATTCCCCCCCCTTGTCACATTCCCCCCTTGTCACATTCCCCCCTTGTCACATTTCCCCCCTTGTCACATTTCCCCCCTTGTCACATTTCCCCCCTTGTCACATTTCCCCCCTTGTCACATTCCCCCCTTGTCACATTTCCCCCCTTGTCACATTCTCCCCCTTGTTACATTCTCCCCCCTTGTCACATTTCCCCCCTTGTCACATTTCCCCCCTTGTCACATCCCCCCCCTTGTCACATTTCCCCCCTTGTCACATTCCCCCCCCCCCTTGTTACATTCTCCCCCTCCATGTTACATTCCCCTCCCCCCTGTCACATCCCCCCATGTCATATTCTTCCCCCCTTGTCACATCCCCCCCTCTTCATGTCACATTCCCCTCCCCCCGTCACATTCTTCCCTCTTGTCACATCCCCCCCCCCGCCTGTCACATTCCCCCCTTTGTCACATTCTTCCTATCCCACCCCCCCTTGTCACATCCCCCCCCTCTGTCACATTCCCCCCTGTTACATTCCCCCCCCCCCCCCTACATGTCACATTCCTCCCCCCCTTGTCACATTCCGCATCTTCTGCAGGGTCCGGGCCTCGCTTTCTGGTGACGTTATTACGCTGCGGCGCCGGGACGGCGTGCGTAGTGACGTAATAACGACGCCGGAAAGCGAGGCCCGGACCCCGGACAAGATGCAGAAGACGCCGGAGGATCGCGAAGTGGACCCGGAGCATCGGGAATAGGTAAGTGAACCTGTCCGGGATGCTTAAACTGCTATCCGACAGAAGCTTAAGCATTTTGCGCTGTCGGATAGCAGTTAATGCGATGGCCCCAACATATAAAAGCATCGTATGTTGATTTGATCATATGTCGGGGCCATCGCAGGTCGCGGGGTTACTGTACTGTTATGAGGTTGGGTATCCGGACAGGAACTCATTGTTCCTTTCTACAGATTGTATTTAGAGACTTGAAGTGGTGACTGTTTAGGATCATCTCTCCGTTCTGCCAACAAAATATCAAGATGCTTAATATTCCTTTAACAAGCTGGGTCTCGTCTTTATTGTCAAGTTAACAGCAGACAAAAAGCTTCATGCGGCGTTGCCTTTTATAGGAAAAGCAATACAAAGGGAAAAGTCGAATCTGCAGAAATGTCCCAAGGGCTCAGTCTGGTCTCCTAAAGTCTCCGCTTCACACTTAAAACTGCTGAAGTTTCACAGTTCAGTCTGACATGAAGCGACTCACTTTCCAATGTTTCTCCCTGGCTGCACACCCTGATGATGAGACGGAGAACGGGATATATCAAGCTATAGTCACATGTATACAGCAGCCTACGTTCAGGGTAGGGTATGCTGACATATACCGTGGAGTACCCATGCTGTGCCCACTGATTTCTTTGGATCAAATATAGTCTACTATTGTCTACATGCCATCCATTATATGGAAAATGGATGCAGGATGAGGTAATATGCATACAGTGGTCCCTCAACATACAATGGTAATCCGTTCCAAATGGACCATCGTTTGTTGAAACCATCGTCTGTTGAGGGATCCGTGCAATGGAAAGTATAGGAAGTTGTACTCACCTGTCCCCGCCGCTCCGGACCGTCACCGCTCGTCACCGCTGCCCTGGATGTCGCCTTCCATCGCTGTCACCACGTCCCCGGGTGTCCCCGTCGCTCCGGACGTCTCTGCTTCCCCGGCATCATCGCTCTCCGTCGCCGCCATCACGTCACTACGCACGCCGCTCCTATTGGATGACGGGACGGCGTGCGCAGCGATGCGATGACGACGATGGAGAGCGCCGACGATGCAGGGGATCCCGAAGAGGACGCGCCGGAGCCCCGAGGACAGGTAGGAGACCATCACCGGAGCACATGGGGCACCGTAAACGGCTATCCGGTGGCAGCTGAAGCAGTCTGCGCTGCCGGATAGCCGTTTATGCGATGGCCCCGACATACAAAAGCATCGTATGTTGATGCTGCCTTCAACATGTGATGGCCTCTGAGAGTGATCGTATGTTGGAATGATCGTATGTCGGGGCCATCGTAGGTCGGGGGGGGGGGGGTCACTGTACAAGAGCAGCATAAATAACAAAACGTGTAGCAAATATGAATCCAACAGAAATTAAAGGGGTACTCTGGTGAAAAACTATTTTTTTTTAATCAAATGGTGCCAGAACATTACCCAGATTTGTAAATTACTTCTATTTAAAAAATCTTAACCCTTCCATTACTTATCAGCTGCTGTATGCTCAACAGGAAGTTTATTTTTTTTTGCCCCGAATTTCCTTTCTATCTGACCACAGTGCTCTCTGCTGACACCTCTGTTCATGTCAGGAACTGTCCAGAGTAGGAGCAAATCCCCATAGCAAACCTCTTCCGCTGGGACAGTTCCTGAAATGGACGGAGGTGTCAGCAGAGAGCACTGTGGTCAGACAGGAAAGAAATTTAAAAAGAATAGAACTTCTTGTGGAGCATACAGCAGCTGTACTGGAAGGATTAAGATTTTTAAATAAAAGTAATTTAGAAATCTGTTTATCTTTCTGGTACCAGTTGATTAAAAAAAATAAATTGTTTCTCTCCGGTGTACCCCTTTAATTTTGAAGAACTTAAAAGCAATACTGCTTAAAACATACCTGCAATGTCGCAGAAAAAATACTGCTTATATATGTTACTCACTAGATAACGCAGATTCTTTACATGTCGTTCTTATGTGTCTAGCTTCTGTATTTGGCTCACAAATCCTGCGCAGGAAGGGACGTGTCCGAGGCAAGCACTGATCCCGCCCTTACTCACCATGTATTCACTTCCTCCCTGAGTCTCCTGTGCTGTGCTGGGTCTCTTCATCCAATCACTGCAGGCTGCTCTGTAACCCCCTCCTCTACTCACAGATTACAAGCATGTAACGGGATGGACAGGTCCAGGCATGGAGAGGGGAGGGGTACGGTAGGCGACAACGGGCCGTGTTTCGCACAAGTCTTTGTGCTTCGTCTGGCCGAGGCCAGACAAGGCATAAAGACTTGTGCGAAACACGGCCCGTTGTCGCCTACCGTACCCCTCCCCTCTCCATGCCTGGACCTGTCCATCCCGTTACATGCTTCTAATCTGTGAGTATGTCTAAATAAATCAAAGAAAGAAGAATTGGTGAGTTGCCAATGTTATTCTTTCCTTCTTATCTATGAATTACAATGACTGTTATGACATCATTACAATCACAGTTATGACATCATTACAATCACAGTCATGACATCATTACAATCACTGTTATCATTGTACACTAAAGAATACACAAAAAGAATGTGTGAACATAGCCTTACACTACATTCAGACTATTAAAGTGAATAGTCGCGGTATATTTCAGAATATCTCGATTAGGGATGAGTGAATCAAATCTGGCGAATCCGAATTTGTTACGAATTTCAGGAAAAATTTGATTCACCGTGAATGCAAATATCGCCGCAATTCGATTGTGCAAATCGCTTCATTAAACTCCATTTAGTGCAATCAAGGCTCCAGGGCATCTAAAATGGCGGATCCACATGTGAGGACATGGGGCAAGGAATCCTGGGAAGGTGGGAACAAGGGTAGGCGAGATGACCCTGAATCACATGCAGCATGCAGCCTATCAGCAGCCAGCCACCCGTTTGATGTCACATCCTTATATAATCGGTAGCCATCTTGCGGCCAGTCACTTCAGCCTTTTATTGCAGAGAGAGAGGGCCAGACAGCAGTGTGTGTTGCACAGAAAAGCTTTTTTAAAGCAGCGATTCACCTCAAGCCCAAATCCAGCCTAGAAGCACTTATAGGGAAGGGAGTGAGATTGAGAGAGAAAGTGCAATTTTGGGTGTATTACACAGTGACTGTGTGCTGCAGCACTGGTGTGTACTGCTGGTGTTGTACACAAATACTGTTTTAAGCATACTGGAGCACATTGTCCTCCCCTCATAAGTGCATACCACATACGTACATCTCAGTGATGTACTATTTTGTTCCTGTTAAAGTTTTAAGGGCCTAAATACTGTGAAAGGCCAGCCAAAAGTACACACCTGCTGGTGTTGTAGACAAATACTGTTTTAAGCTTAGTGGAGCGCATTGTCCTCCCCTCATCAGTGCATACCACATACGTACATCTAAGTGGTGTACTATTATGTTCCTGTTAAAGTCTTGAGGGTCTAGATACTGTGAAAGGCCAGCCAAAAGTAAACACCTGATGATGTTGTTGACAAATACTGTTTTAAGCGTACTGGAGCACATTAAGCCCCAATCCTAAGTGCATACCACATACGTACATCTCAGTGGTGTACTATTACGTTCCTGGTAAAGTCTTAAGGGAATAGATACTGTGAAAGGCCAGGCAAAATTACACACCGTCTGGTGTTGTAGTCAATACTGTTTTAAGCGTACAGGAGCGCATTGTCCTCAGAGTTCCCCTCACTCAGGCTTATGGAACGGACTGTTGCAGACATTTCTACAACTTAAACTGTCCCCCTTTTAAATCCACCCTTGATGACCTTGTCACATATAACACTACCTCTTTTTATATAGCACTTTTATTACAGATTTTTGTGTTTTTTGAAGTTTGTGTTTTTTGCACTTGTATGTTCTGTAATCAGGGCTTTTTCTCTGATGAGGAGAGTGAGGCGATCGCCTTAGGTGCGCTGTTGCAAGGGGGTGCAAGGGGGGTCCAGTACGCATTACACTGAGGTAATGATTCCCAACCAGGGTGCCAGGACAGCTAAAAAAAAATTTATTTTTCTGCCTAGTCCTGCATACCTGTGAGTTACAGGCATGCAGGTTAGGCGGGAAGGAAGTCAGTGTGCACTGCCGGAACGGGTGATGCTGCAGCTCCAATCCTCGTGTATCCTCCCTCTCCTGTGGAGCAGTTCTGGACTCTGGATTCTCCCTGATCCCTCAGAAGAATGATGTGGATGGAGGGAAGGAGCAGGGGCAGCGCTGACAGAAGCCTACTCAGCTTCAGGTAGTCCACCTTTCTTTCACTCCTCTACACCTCTCTGTTACCCCTGGTAACCTCTCTGTAACCCCTGGACACCCCTCTGTTATCCCGTACACCCTTCTGTCACCCCTCTACACCCTTCTGTCATCCCTCTGTCACCCCTGCATGCCTGTCTGTCACCCATATACACCCCTCTACACCCCTGTCTCCCATGTACACCCCTCTGTCACTGTGTGGGGTAATGTGTGGGCTGGAGGCATTTAAGTGAGGCTGGAAACATTGGGGGAGATTTATCAAAACCTGTGCAAAAGAGAAGGAGCCCAGTTGTCCATAGCAACCAATCCTATTTCTTGTTTCATTTTGCAGAGGCCTTGTTAAAAATGAAAGAAGCAAGCTTTTCCTCTGCACAGGTTTTGATAAATCTCCCCCTTGTGCATTGTGGGAAGGCTGGTGGCATTGTGTTTGGAGGATTCTGGAGTTATTTGTAGGGAAAAGGGGAGGATAATGCTGGAAAAGTGCAGAGCCTAATACTAATATATTTGTGTTGCAGGTTCTGGCCAAGAGTTTTGGTTGGAAGAGATTATCATTATGTCCTGTACCAGAAGGGGAAGAGAAAAAAAAAGAGAATGACTGATTATTCGTCAAGGGTGTCCCGCAAATTTTTCAGTTTTTTTCCAAGCGTTGCCGAAGCCACAATTTTCTGTTCTTGCCTTAGGAGAAAAAGAGCTAGCTACAGCTCTGTCTGTAATGCACATCATGTAATAATGTTTACCACTTATCTGATCGCTGTTATAAGAGCCTTGTAGTTTGCAGACTTTGTTTAAAGATCTTTTATAATTTATGAAAAGTGACTTGTAAATGTAATAAATTATCATACTTTAACATTCTAATATGCTATAAATAAAAAAAAAAACACTTATTTATATACATAAAAAGCTACACAGCTGTCTGGATAGGAGTGTGAATGTGGGAGATTCGTAGGGTAGCTTGGATATGAAGAGCGCTGTAGAAGTGACACTAATGTGAAGAAATTCTTACAAAAACATCATAGGTGTCCATAGCCATTAAATCATTTAATTAATGTGCTGATTTGACTCTAAGTAAGGCCGAATCAAATTTTTCAAAAATTTGCTCGTCTCTAATGTCGATGTATACCTCTCATGTAGCAACATAATGTGATGGGAATTGACACTGAGCAGTAAAGATGCCTCAACTGTGTGGCAAAAAAAAGTGGTGTGAACTGAGCCTTATACCATATATCAGCTCTTAGGTTTGTGGCACTTTTTTCCCACTAGTTCGGACAGATTCAGTCGACCACATTAAATATTGCGACACATTCCTGAGATCAATACAATTCAATTTCAGCCGGTGAGAGTAGTTGGAGAATATTTGCGGCACTGATTTAAGTTAGAGGAAGCGATTGAAGACAACGAATTATGTCTGTTCTGTTTTGTGCCCATTACATGGGTTTCCTGGCGCAGGCAGAGGACTCGCGCGATACGGAGATAAGGACTTGTAAATGCTCCGCACTCACACAGACCCTCGGAAGAGCTAATCTGACTGATCTGACCTGACAGTATAAATGGAATGGTTATGAGGCTCGGTGTAATTGCCTCAGTGTTACCGTGTAACGTGACTTGAGGAGATGTTGGAACTCCTGTTTGTATAGGTATCATCTACACGGACACCTAATCCAGGTTGGCGGTGCCCCGCTATGAAGAGAAATACATAAATGTTCATGTAGGAAGCTGCTCTGAGGATTACAATCATTTATCTAGACACATCAAAGACGCAGTAATGCGCTGAAAATAAGCAGCAAATTCTATCAGATGACACTCGACTATTCAGGAAAACAAATCCGACCGTGAAGACGAGCCTACGAAGACATTATGAAGGTCCTGCGCCACATTTACTGACACAATGGGGGAGATTTATCAAAACCTGTCCAGAGGAAAAGTTGCTGAGTTACCCATAGCAACCAATCAGATCGCTTCTTTCATTTCTCCGAGGCCTTTTCAAAAATGAAAGAAGGGATCTGATTGGTTGCTAGGGGCAACTCGGCAACTTTTTCTCTGGATGGGTTTTGATAAATCTCCCCCCACTGTACGGTCTGACTAATAAATATAATATATGATCATTTCCACATGGCCCCCCCCCCCATCCCCACCAAACCCAATCAAGAAACAAGACAGTACATGGGATGAAAGGCCACAGCCATTTTATTGAAGGTAATAATTTAATTTATTAATAAATAAATATAATTAATTAAATAAATAACCAGATAGCGGTATACTTCACAACTCATAAACCCATAATGAAAACATATATAATAATTAACTTAAACCACAGCTCTCCACCCAGAGAAATCTGGGTGAAACCCCCATAATAAATTACTAGCTGTCCACCCACAAGGACGACACCCTCATAAACAGACCGTGACAGGCTGGTTCTTCTGGTTCTCTTCACAGACTGGTACCCAGCGCTGTGGCAGTTTATATAGACTGAAGCTTCCCGCCATGGCTGAAGAACAGCCAATCAGAGCCCGGTCCAGATCTGCCCAGCAACGGAGATCTCAGCACAAAAGTTAGTAAAGTATTTAACTATTTCCTTACCAGGACACACCTAATAATAAAACTAATGTAATCAGTGGAACATAGGGAGGGGTGGGGGGCCCATCCCATGTGGCCCTTCCGTTACCCTCCGGGGCCCTATACACAAGCTGGTGTCATTCAAATTTTGCATTTTTTTAACTTTGAAACTCTGCTTGTAAGGAAAATGGATATTCCAAATAAATTACATATTGATTCACAAATACAATATGTCTACTTTATCTTTGCATCATAAAGTTGACATGTTTTTACTTTTGGTAGACACCAGAGGGCTTCAAAGATCAGCAGCAATTTTCCAATTTTTCTCAAGATTTTCCAAAATTGTACTTTTTCAGGGACCAGTTCAGGTTGGAAGTGGAATTTAAGGGTCTTCATTTTAGAAATACCCCATAAATGACCCCATTATAAAAACTGCACCCCCCAAAGTATTCAAAATGACATCCAGTAAGTGTTTTAACCCTTTAGGTGTTTCACAGGAATAGCAGCAAAGTGAAGGAGAAAATTCAAAATCTTCATTTTTTACACTCGCATGTTCTTGTAGACCCAATTTTTGAATTTTTACAAGGGGTAAAAGGAGAGAAATCACCCTAAAATTTGTAACCCAATTTCTCTCAAGTAAGTAAACACCTCATATGTCTATGTAAAGTGTTCGGTGGGCGCAGTAGAGGGCTCAGAAGCGAAGGAGCGACAATGGGATTTTGGAGAGTGAGTTTTTCTGAAAGAGTTTTTGGGGGGCATGTCCCATTTAGGAAGCCCCTATGGTGCCAGAACAGTGGACCCCCCCACATGTGACCCCATTTTGGAAACTACACCCCTCATGGAATTTAATAAGGGGTGCAGTGGATATGGATATTTATTAATTGTTTTGCGTTTATGTCAGAACTGCTGTAACAATCAGCCACCCCTGTGCAAATCACCTCAAATGTACATGGTGCACTCTCCCTTCTGGTCCTTGTTGTGCGCCCCCAGAGCACTTTGCGCCCACATATGGGGTATATCCGTACTCGGGAGAAATTGCATTACAAATTTTGAGGGTCTTTTTTCCCTTTTACCTCTTGTGAAAATGAAAAGTATGCGGCAACACCAGCATGTCAGTGTAAAAAATTAAATTTTTATACACTAACATTTCATAGGGGTTAAAGAAGAAAAAGCCCCCCAAAATTTGTTAGGCAATTTCTCCCGAGTACGGCGATACCCCATATGTGTCCCAAAACTGTTGCCCTGAAATACGACAGGGCTCCAAAGTGAGAGAGCGCCATACGCATTTGAGGCCTGAATTAGGGATTTGCATAGGGGTGGACATAGGGGTATTGTACATCAGTGATTCCCAAACTGGGTGCCTCCAGCTGTTGCAAAACTCCCAGCATGCCTGTCAATGGCTGTCCGGCAATACTGGGAGTTGTTGTTTCGCAACAGCTACAGGCTCTGTTTTGGAAACAGTAGCGTGCCAGACGTTTTTCATTTTTATTGGGGAGGGGGGCTGTGTAGGGGTATGTGTATATTTAGTGTTTTTAACTTTTTATTTTAGGTTAGTGTAAGTGTAGTGTAGGGTACAGTCACACGGGCAGAGGTTCACAGCAAGTTTGCTGCTGGGAGTTTGAGCTGCAGCGCTAAATTTGCGCCATCTCAAACTTGCAGCACTCACTGTAAACCTCCGCCCATGTGAGTGTACCCTGTACATACACTTTGGGAGGGGGGGGCGCAAATATCCAGCTGTTGCAAAACTACAACTCCGAGCATGCTCTTTGGCTGTCCGTACATGCTGGGGTTGTAGTTTTGCAACAGCTGGAGGCACACTGGTTGCGAAACACGAAGTTAGATAACAAACTGGTGTTTCGCAACCAGTGTGCCTTCAGCTGTTGCAAAAACTACAAATCTCAGCAGGTAGTTACAGCAGAAGGGCATGCTGGGACTTGTAGTTATGCAACAGCTAGAGGCATACTGCTACAACTCCCAGAATGCCCTTTAGCTGTCCGTGCATGCTGGGGGTTGTAGTTATGCAACAGCTGAAGGCACACTGGTTGCAAAACACTTGAAAGTTTATTACTTAACTTAGTGTTTCCAAACCAGTGTGCCTCCAGCTGTTGCAAAACTACAACTCCCAGCATACATGGTCTGTCTGGAAATGGACATGGTCTGTCAGTTATAGTTTTGCAACAGCTGGAGGCACACGGGTTGGGAAACAATAAGTTAGGAAACGGACAATGTTTCCCAACTAGTGTGCCTCCAGTTGTTGCAAAACTACAACTCCCAGCATGCCCAGGCATGCTGGAAGTTGTAGTTCGGCAATATCTGAAGGATCAGATGTTGCCGAACTACAACTTCCAGCATGCTTGGGCTGTCTGGTATGCTGGGAGTTGTAGTTTTGCAACATCTGGAGGTCCACAGTTTGGAGACCACTGTATAATGGTCTCCAATCTGTGCTCTTCCAGATGTTACAGAACTACAACTCCCAGCATGCCTGGACAGACTGAGCATGCTGAGATTTGTAGTTTTGCAACATCTGGAAGAGCACAGATTGGAGACCATTATACAGTGGTCTCCAAACTGTGGACCTCCAGATGTTGCAAAACTACAACTCCCAGCATGCACAGAAAGCCAAAGGCTGTCTGGGCATGCTGGGAGTTGCAGTTTTGAAACTCCCAGAGGCAGCGGTGAGATCGCTTTACGGCGATCTCACTGCTGCCAATGAAGATGCCGCCCTGCTGCTGGAAACTCACCGCCGGGACGCACCACCGCCGGGACCACCTGGAGGACGCCGCTCGCGCCGGGACCGCTCGGGACACCGCATGGCCGGCTAAGTGACGCCGGGGGACGGGTAAAGGACACTTAGCAGAGCGGTGTGTGTGCCGATCCCCGTGATCCGGACTCACACACCGCGCTGCTATCAGCTAGTCAGATTTGACTAGCTGATAGCAGCAATCGCTGGGGGGGGGGGGTCGCATGGTAAGATGGCTGGCTATCAGTGATAGCCACCATCTTACCGGGCGCTGCGGGATGCCGCGAGTAGTGGCAAAAATGTTCAGGGAACACCTTCCCACTCATGACGTACAGGTATGTCATAGGTCGGGAAGGGGTTAATTATATATGCGTGACCTCACAGGATACACATGAGGGGGACATTTTGTCCTATTCTGACCCCTATAACTTTTTTATTTCTCCTTATACGGGGCCTGTATGAGGACTCATTTTTTGCTCCCCGATCTGTAGGTTTTAACAAGACCATTTTTGAATTGATGTAACTTTTTGATCGCTTTTTATTCATCAAATTTGGGAGTTGCAGTTAGTTATTAACTACAACTCCCAGCATGCCCTGATACAGCCTGTGGCTCAGCAGCTGCCCCAAACGAAAACTACAACTCCCAGCATGTTGGACTATAAAGTAGCATATAGTATAGGTCAGTGTTTCCCAACCAGGGGTGCCTCCAGCTGTTGCAAAACTACATCTCCTACCATGCCCGGACAGCCGTTGGACTGTAGGGACAACTGTGATGTCCCTACATTCCTGTCAGGTTGAGTGCCTGAATGTCCTCAGGGCTCTCCTGCAGTGTTTCCCCATATTGTGTATAGGTTGTATATTTAGTGTAAAGGACCTTTGATATGGTCACATGATTGTCACATGATATTGGTTGTCACATGTTTTGTTACCCATAAAGCACCAGGTGACCAGATGTCCCACAGTTGGCCTATGGGCTCCTTGCTAAGCCCCTCTTTATAAGAGGGGGAGGTACTACAATCTCTCTCTTACACCGCACTTTCTGTTGAGGTCAAGTCCAGTCCAGACATCTCAGGGTCAGTGTCCAGCACATCTGGAGGCCTCAAGCCTAAATTACAGCCACAAGTCAGTAAGTGAAGTCATCTCTGTCTGTTGTCACTATCTACAGTCAAGTCAAGTCTATTATAGTCAGCGTTGCTGTGCTAAAGTCTTTCAACTCACTGCAAGTCCCAGCAAGCTGCGAGGGTCCCCTGTGTTACTGGTCACCTCTCTGTGATCCTGGCCAAATTGTATAGACTGTAACACCTGTCTAACCTCAGTAAAAGCTACCGTTAACCTTAACCTGGCCTTGGACTAAACCTGGCCTTGGACTATTATTTGCCCTGCCTAACCTAGGACTAGCGGTGCTACCTTCGGGTGGTTACATAGGTAAACCATGCCCTGGCATCACAAACACTAAGGGGTTAACACCATTTACCCCTGGGCAACACCATCTGCCCCTACACTTCACATCACACCCCGTGGCTCACCACAATCTTTGGCATTACAAACAGGATTCGGGTGTGTGCCATAAAGCCACAAGTCCTCCCCCCTAGTCTGAGTCTGAACTGTGTCCAAGGGAAAAAAAATTGCATGCCGATGCGAAAAAGTTTAAGCCAGAAAAGTATACGGGACTTCGTTACTGTAATTTTTTTTTTACTGTGGCGCTGATAAAGTAGAGGGGAGGTGAAGAAAGTTTTGCTGCCTGCCGTTGGGAAGTCTGTAAAGGTTATACTGACGATGTCCAAAAACTAACAAAGACCATGCTGCGCCATTCTGCTAAATCGGTACCTGAAAGGGTTAACGAGGAGCCCGAGAAGCGCGCAAAAATGTCCCGTGCTGGTCAACATCCCGCCCCTGGGCGTAGAAGTTAAATTGCAGTTCCTAGTCCTAAGTGGAACTGTGAGGGTCCGCCTCCTGTTGCCGGGGGACCGGAAATCAGTGCTGCGCTGATGACGTTTTTCTGGGCGGTGGCCATTTTGCTGGAGCCTGTTGCCGAGGGGACAAAAACTGGAAGTTCCCTGGGTGCAGAAGTATTGCGAATCCCGGTGGCTGCATCCGGCTCCGCTAATTCTGTCTGGGTTCCCGCTGCAGTGCAGGCTCTGCAGACACCAACGATCGCAAGTGAGACGCAGATTGCAAGTAAACCGCAGATACCAACGCTCGCAAGTCATTCTCTGGTACCGGTGGTGAGTCACATTAACCCCTTAGTGCCCAGCAGTGTTCCCGGGTACTTGACATTATGTGGGGAATCACCACCCGAGGTATCTCAGCCCAGACAGACTAAGCCACTGCAGCGCCTCCCCAAGCACCTTAGAGGGCCAGTACTCCCCAGGTTGCAGGGGGGGCCCAATGAGTTAAAGCGCAGGTGGATGGTAAGACTACGGACGGCTAACTTTTCCGTCTCTTCTGTGTTGGCTCCATCAAGGCGCACAACAATCAGATCAGAAAGGCATCCTATGCCCAGCATCAACAAGTCCGTCAGATTCACACCAAGATGATGGAAATCTTGACCCAAAAGGTGCAAACAAATGACTTGAAGGAAGTTGTTAACAAACTGATCCCAGACAGCAAAGGCCAAGACATTGAAAAGGCCTGCTACTCTATCTATCCTCTCCATGACATTTGTGTGAAGATGCTGAAAAATCCTAAATTCAATTTGTTCAGAAAAATGACCCGGCCCACTCTTGCTGCCACAGAGGTTTGGCCGGGTCCGCAGGCGTCTACAGATGTGCCCAGGCCTACTCCTGCTGTAGAGGAGGTTTGGCCTGACCATCAGGCACCAACAGAAGTGTCCAGACCTACTCTGTTTGCCCCAGAGGTTTGGCCTGACCAGCGGGCACCAACAAATGTGCCTCTGCCTACTCCAGCTGTTCAGGAGGTTTGGCCGGCCCAACAGGCACCAATTCCACCAGTGGCACAAGCTGCTGCTGTTCAAGTGGTGGTCACTGTGAGTCCAACCATCACTGAATCTCGTTTGTCCCATGTCTCACGGAATACACATGTCAACCCCATGGAGGGGGCCCAGTCTCGTGGTCCTAGGTATATGTTACAGCCTAGGAAACAGTCTGACCACGAGGTTGGAATGGAAGAGTACCTACATAAAAGAAATGTTCTATTTGTGTACTCGTGTACAGTAACTTAACCATACTTGGTCGTGAGACTAACTGACTTATGTGAGCAAGCACAATCTTTTTGTTGTTCCAGGTTTACAATCAACGTTTAAGCACAGTGCCTGACGGACTAGTCAAGAAAGTTTTGTGGTTATCAATTTCGTAAGTGTTGTGCCCCGCTAAGGCAGAGAGTCTCCTCAGGAACATGACAGAGCCTGAGCTCTTAGAACCTGAACTCTATAGTGTATCTGGACTACTGAGCGATACATGGACATCTGTATAAATACTGCCATAGTAATATATTTTTGCTCACCATTATGCACAAGTGATATATTTGCATTTCCTTACTATGATTGTTATAGTATAATAAAAAATGTATATAATTTGTACACCAAAAAGTTGTAGTGTACCATGTTCTCTGATGTCTGGCAGTTTTCTTTTAGGGGTTATCCTGAACCAATCAGGAGAAGCAACATTTCACCCCATCGCTAACATCATGTACAGTAAAGAGTAAAGTCGTGTACTACACATAGTTCATAAGTACACATAAAATCATGTACACGTTTCAGGTACATTAGGGCAGTAACACTCACAACTATACAGTCCATACCAATGTCTCATATGTCTAAAATGTCTAATGTGATTTTTCTTGTGTCCACATGCTCAGGATACTTTGCTGGCCAGAAGGTATTCCTGTTCCCACAAAGCACGTAATCTAAACAGTCAAAGGTAACAAATGTCAAATGTTATCTAAAAAATGTCTATATAACTAGTATTCTGGGGAGAAGTGTGTAATGCCAAGGGACCCCAGTAGCCAAGGCATTGGGCAGAAAGCCTCCGGCAACCCAATCCACCAGTGTCATGTCTTAGTCATATGTATAATGTTGTTATATGCATAGTCAAATGTCATAATATGCAGTCATTGTCCATAAGTCATGTTTATACAATAGTCATAGGTATGTTGTCATTGCTATACATAGTCCTTATTATCCAGTAATCCATGGTTATTCTTAGTTATACAATTTATCAGAGTATGTATGGACATTGATACAGAGACTCTATTGCATTATCAGTTTTGTCAACAACAGCCTGGAAATGGACGTTGGAATTCTCCAGGACTGCTTGTGGCCCTGAGGCCGTTTCGCTCCTCAAAGCCTTCCAGGACAGACGTCGAGGGCAACTTTGCTTAAGTAGGGGGCTTTGTGATGTTCCACTATGGGATATGTTCCTACAGTTCTCTCAGGTTTAGTCCCTGTACGTCCTCAGGCTCTCCTGCAGTGTTCCCCCATATTGTGTATAGGTTGTATATTTAGTGTAAAGGACCTTTTATATGGTCACATGATTCTTAGTCCCCTGATAATGATTGTCACATTTTTAAGTCATATGTTTTGTTACCCAGAGAGCACCAGGTGACCAGATGACCCACAGCTAGCCTATGGGTTCCTTGCTCAGCCCCCCTTTATAAGATGAGGAGGTACTACAATCTCTCTCTAACCTCAGTAAAAGCTACCGTTAACCTTAATTTGGCTTTGGACTATTATTTGCCCTGCCTAACCTAGGACTAGCGGTGCTACCTTCAGGTGGTTACATAGGCAAACCACGCCCTGGTGTCACGAACACTAAGGGGTGACCACCCTCTGCTCCTACACTTCACATCGCACTCCTACACCACACAACGAATGGTAGGGATTGGTGGTAAAAACAAGAGACGGGCAACCAAATAGGTTATTTTCCATGTGTAACTTTAGGTGTGGAGGATGGGGGGGGGGGCACAGACAGAAAAAACAGAGTCTTGGCTTATTTATTGTTTAGAATAGCAAAAAAAAAAACATCTAGCTATACATTCTTCTATTAGGTGTTTGGGCAAATCCATTGCAGTTGTCTCACAGTGGATCCTGCTAGGGAACGGTGTGGAGTAGAGCACCTGACTAGTTAGCCTCTTTGTAAAGATCCCTAACTTTTGCATATTGGCGCGGATTATAGCGTATGCTACGTGTGTTTGTTTTCCTTGTTTTTTTGTGTTTTCTTTGTGTTGTTCTAGTCTAGTTTCTCTCTTGGTTCTTCATTGTGTAGTCTTTGTATCTACATTAGAAGTTGCTGCTGAATAACTTATTTTACTTTGTTGTGCAGCTGCTGTGTTTTAGTTTTCTGCTCAGCCTGGCTTTTGTCTCAGGATCCTAGTGCCTGCATTTATTTCTGCTAGGAAAAGTTGGCATAACATCTTATCACTTATCAAAACATCTTATCACTTATCAAAAGGATAGGGAATAAGATGATCAATCGCGGGTATCCCGCTGCTGGGGACCCCGTGATCTTTCCTGCAGCACCCCTGTTTTTCAGCTGCACAGAGCAAGGATCGCTTTGTGGCTGATGATGGGCGGTGCAGGGGACGGAGTATCGTGATCTCACAGCCCCGCCCCCTCAATGCAAGTTTTGCTCTGTGCAGCTGAAAAACAGGGGTGCTGCAGGAGAGATTGCAGTGGTCCCCAGTGGCGTCATTCCCATGATCTTACATCTTATCCTTTTGATTGGGGATAAGATATTTAGAGCTGGAGGACCCCTTTAACATAGGAATATGTGCAGGGGCAGTGAGATGGTGTCTGATGTTTGATTTAGTGTTTATGGAAAAATCTTGGGTGATTTGACACTAGTGGTTGTTCATTATCCATCATTCCTGGCCATCATCTTCATTATTCCTTTATGTCATCATATATGTAAAGAGTATCTGTCACCAAACTAAACTTTTAATATATTGTTCCTTATGTAATTATAAGACACTTTGCTATTTACTTGCTGTTAACATTCTCAACCTTTATATGTTTTCAATGACATTGAAAAAATGGTTAGTTTGGTCTCCTCCTGGCCTGGCAGGAGACCAAACTCAGGAAGTGTGTGCGGGGCATGGGCAGGTACAGCTCTTGCAGGCTTCAGTGACATCACGCCTGCTGGGAAACACCCACTTTCTCCTGCCGGGAGCTCACACAATGTGAGCAAGGGGAAGGTATGATACACAGCTTTTTAAAGCTCGGAAAATTTTTTTTAAGGGCAGGAGGGGTGTTAGGAGTAGGTAGCGAACATAATCTGAAGTTAGTTTAGAAAATATGGTTTGATGACAGGTATTCTTTAACCCCTTAAGGACCAGGCCATTTTATACCTTAAGGACCGGAGCGTTTTTTGCAATTCTGACCACTGTCACTTTAAACATTAATAACTCTGGAATGCTTTTAGTTATCATTCTGATTCCGAGATTGTTTTTTCGTGACATATTCTACTTTAACTTAGTGGTAAAATTTTATGGTAACTTGCATCCTTTCTTGGTGAAAAATCCCAAAATTTGATGAAAAAACTTTGAAGCTCTCTGCTTGTAAGGAAAATGGATATTCAAAATAAAACATTTTTGGGTTCACATATACAATATGTCTACTTTATGTTTGCATCATAAAATTTATGAGTTTTTACTTTTGGAAGACACCAGAGGGCTTCAAAGTTCAGCAGCAATTTGGAAATTTTTCACAAAATTTTCAAACTCGCTATTTTTCATGGACCAGTTCAGGTTTGAAGTGGATTTGAAGGGTCTTCATATTATAAATACCCCATAAATGACCCCATTATAAAAACTACACCCCCCAAAGTATTCAAAATGACATTCAATAAGTGTATTAACCCTTTAGGTGTTTCACAGGAATAGCAGAAAAGTGAAGGAGAAAATTCACAATCTTCATTTTTTACACTCGCATGTTCTTGTAGACCCAATTTTTGAATTTTTGCAAGGGGTAAAAAGGAGAAAATTTTTACTTGTATTTGAAACCCAATTTCTCTCGAGTAAGCACATACCTCATATGTCTATGTTAATTGTTCGGCGGGCGCAGTAGAGGGCTCAGAAGGGAAGGAGCGTCAAATGGTTTTTGGGGGGGCATGCCGCATTTAGGAAGCCCCTATGGTGCCAGGACAGCAAAAAAACACACATGGCATACCATTTTGGAAACTAGACCCCTCAGGGAATGTAACAAGGGGTAAAGTGAACCTTAATACCCCACAGGTGATTCACGACTTTTGCATATGTAAAAAAAAAAAAAATGTTTTACCTAAAATGCTTGGTTTCCCAAAAATGTTACATTTTTAAAAAGGATAATAGCAGAAAATACCCCCCAAAATTTGAAGCCCAATTTCTCCCGATTCAGAAAACACCCCATATGGGGGTGAAAAGTGCTCTGCTGGCGCACTACAGGTCTCAGAAGAGAAGGAGTCACATTTGGCTTTTTGAAAGCAAATTTTGCTCTGGGGGCATGCCGCATTTAGGAAGCCCCTATGGTGCCAGAACCGCAAAAAAAACCCACATGGCATACCATTTTGGAAACCAGACCCCTCGGGGAACGTAAAAAGGGGTAAAGTGAACCTTAATACCCTACAGGTGTTTCACGACTTTTACATATGTTAAAAAAAAAATTTTTTTACCTAAAATGCTTGGTTTCCCAAAATTTTTACATTTTTAAAAAGGGTAATAGCAGAAAATACCCCCCAAAATTTGAAGCCCAATTTCTCCCGATTCAGAAAACACCCCATATGGGGGTGAGAAGTGCTCTGCTGGCGCACTACAGGTCTCAGAAGAGAAGGAGTCACATTTGGCTTTTTGAAAGCAAATTTTGCTCTGGGGGCATGCCGCGTTTAGGAAGCCCCTATGGTGCCAGGACAGCAAAAAAAAAACACATGGCATACCATTTTGGAAACTAGACCCCTCGGGGAACGTAACAAGGAGTAATGTGAACCTTAATACCCCACAGGTGATTCACAACTTTTGCATATGTAAAAAAAAAATAATAATTTTTTACCTAAAATGTTGGTTTCCCAAAAATTTTTGATTTTTAAAAAGGGTAATAGCAGAAAATACCCCCCATAATTTTTTTTGGAAACAGTGGCGTACCAGACGTTTTTCATTTTTATTGGGGAGGGGAGGGGGGCTGTGTAGGGGTATGTGTATATGTAGTGTTTTTTACTTTTTATTTTATTTTGTGTTAGTGTAGTGTAGTGTAGTGTTTTTAGGGTACAGTCGCATAGGCGGGGGGTTCACAGTAGTTTCTCGCTGGCAGTTTGAGCAGCGGCAGAAAATTTGCCTCAGCTCAAACTTGCAGCCGGATACTTACTGTAATCCTCCGCCCATGTGAGTGTACCCTGTACATCACATTGGGGGGGGGGACATCCAGCTGTTGCAAAACTACAACTCCCAGCATGTACGGTCTATCAGTGCATGCTGGGAGTTGTAGTTTTGCAACAGCTGGAGGCTCCGTTTTGGAAACGGTGGCGTACCAGACGTTTTTCATTTTTATTGTAGGGGTATGTGTATATGTAGTGTTTTTTTACTTTTTATTTTATTGTGTGTTAGTGTAGTGTAGTGTTTTTAGGGTACAGTCGCACGGGCGGGGGGTTCACAGTAGTTTCTCGCTGGCAGCTTGAGCTGCAGCAGAAAATTTGCTGCAGCTCAAACGTGCAGCCGGATACTTACTGTAATCCTCCGCCCATGTGAGTGTACCCTGTACATTCACATTGGAGGGGGGGGGGACATCCAGCTGTTGCAAAACTACAACTCCCAGCATGTACGGTCTATCAGTGCATGCTGGGAGTTGTAGTTTTGCAACAGCTGGAGACACACAGGTTGTGAAACACCGAGTTTGACAACAAACTCAGTGTTTTGCAACCAGTGTGCCTTCAGCTGTTGCAAAAGCTACAACCCCCAGCATGTACGGACAGCGGAAGGGCATGCTGGGTGTTGTAGTTATGCAACAGCCGGAGGCATACTACTTTGGCTGGGGATGCTGGGGATTGTAGTTATGCAACAGCTGTAGACACACTGGTTTGCTACTTAACTCAGTGTGCCTTCAGCTGTTGCAAAACTACAACTCTCAGCAGTCACCGACAGCCAACGGGCATGCTGGGAGTTGTAGTTATGCAACCAGCAGATGCACCACTACAACTCCCAGCATGCCCTTAAGCTGTTTGTGCAAGCTGGGAGTTGTAGTTACACAACAGCTGAAGGTACACTTTTCCATAGAAAGAATGTGCCTCCAGCTGTTGCAAAACCATAAGTCCCAGCATGCCCATAAGTGCATGCTGGGAGTTGTGGTGGTCTGCCTCCTCCTGTTGCATAACTACAGCTCCCAGCATGCCCTTTTTGCATGCTGGGAGCTGTTGCTAAGCAACAGCAGGAGGCTGTCACTCACCTCCTGCTGCTGCTTGATCGCCGCACAGGTCAGTCCCGCCGCCGCCGTCGTCGCTCCTGGGGCCCCGATCCCAACATTAACGCCGGCGATCGGGGTCCCCAGCACCAGGGGTGCATGTCCCGCACCCGCTCACGTCCTCCGGAAGAGGGGCGGAGCGGGTGCGGGAGTGACACCCGCAGCAGGCGCCCTGATTCGTCGGCCGGTAATCCGGCCGACGAATCAGGGCGATCGTGAGGTGGCACCAGTGCCACCTCACCCCTGCAGGCTCTGGCTGTTCGGGGCCGTCAGAGACGGCCCCGAACAGCCAGTAATTCCGGGTCACTGGAGACCCGATTGACCCGGAATCGCCGCAGATCGCTGGACTGAATTGTCCAGCGATCTGCGGCCATCGCCGACATGGGGGGGCATAATGACCCCCCTGGGCGATATGCCGCAATGCCTGCTGAACGATTTCAGCAGGCATCGGGCACCGGCTCCCCTCCGGCTAGCGGCAGGGGGCCGGGAAAGGACAGGACGTACTCCTACGTCCTCGGTCCTTAAGGAATCGGAAATGGGGGCGTAGGAGTACGTCCATTGTCATTAAGGGGTTAATAAACCTTTGGTTCCTGTTTATTGGTTACTTTTCTCCTTTTCACCTGCTAGCATTGATACATGTTTATGTATCTTTTTTCTTGTGACTGCCTGCTTGTTCTACAAGAAACTACGAGAAAAGGCAAGTGGGATAGGTAAAGTCCAGTTCTGCATTCAGCAGGCATTGTTACAGCTATCCAATTTCTCAAAGTAGTATAGTACCTGCCACAAGCGCTACAATTGATTGCAGTAGTATACAGGCAGGTCTGCAAAGCCAGTCAAGGTGGTGCTCTAAGTATATGAACTTAGAAAGTCTGTATCCAGATCCATGTAAAGATGAAAAGAAGTTATGGAGCAACTCACCATATGCCTTTATTTTATGCAACGGAAAGCATTGTGGATCTGGAGACAAATCGTGGATCTGGAGACAAATCGTGGATCTGAAGACAAATCATGGCTCTGGAGATGAATTGTGGATCTGGAAGCAAGCTTGAATCTGGAGACAAATCGTGGATCTAGAGACAAATTGTGGATCTGGAGGCGAATCGTGGCTCTGGAGACGAATTTTGGATCTGAATACAAATTGTGGCTCTGGAGACAAATCGTGAACCTGGAGATGAATCATGCATCTGGAGACAAATCGTTGATCTGGATCTGAATCGTGGATCTAGAGCTGAATCGTGGTTCTGGAGACAAATCGTGGTTTTGGAGACAAATTGTGGTTCTGGAGACAAATCGTCGTTCTGGAGACAAATTGTGGATCTGGAGACAAATCGTTAATCTGGAGATGAATCGTGAATCTGGAGATGAATCATGGATCTGTAGAAAAATCGTGGACCTGTAGACAAAGCGTGGACCTGTAGACAAATCGTGGATCTGTAGACAAATCGTGGATCTGTAGACAAATCGTGGATCTGTAGACAAATGGTGGATGTGGAGATGAATCGTGGATCTGGAGATGAATCATGGATCTGTAGACAAATTGTGGATCTGTAGACAAATCGTGGATCTGTAGACAAATCGTGGATCTGGAGACAAATCATGGATCTGGAGATGAATCGTGGATCTGGAGATGAATCATGGATCTGTAGACAAATTGTGGATCTGTAGACAAATCGTGGATCTGTAGACAAATCGTGGATCTGGAGATGAATCGTGCATCTGGAGACAAATCGTGGTTCTGGAGATGAATTGTGGATCTGTAGACAAATCGTGGATCTGTAGACAAATCGTGGATCTGGAGATGAATCGTGCATCTGAAGACAAATCGTGGATCTGGAGATGAATTGTGGATCTGTAGACAAATTGTGGATCTGTAGACAAATCGTGGATCTGTAGACAAATCGTGGATCTGGAGATGAATCGTGCATCTGGAGACAAATCGTGGATCTGGAGATGAATTGTGGATCTGTAGACAAATCGTGGATCTGTAGACAAATCGTGGATCTGGAGATGAATCGTGCATCTGAAGACAAATCGTGGATCTGGAGATGAATTGTGGATCTGTAGACAAATCGTGGATCTGGAGATGAATCGTGCATCGGAGACAAATCGTGGATCTGGAGATGAATTGTGGATCTGTAGACAAATTGTGGATCTGTAGACAAATTGTGGATCTGTAGACAAATCGTGGATCTTTAAATGAATCGTGCATCTGGAGACAAATTGTGGATGTGGAAACGAATCGTGGTTCTGGAGATGAATTGTGGATCTGTAGACAAATCGTGGATCTGGAGATGAATCATGCATCGGAGACAAATCGTGGATCTGAAGATGAATCGTGGATCTGGAAATGAATTGTGGATCGTGGACGAATTGTGAATCTGGAGGCGAATCATGGATCTGGAGACGGGAGGCCCCTTGAAATACCTGTGAGACACAAAACGCTGTGTCTCTTACTATTTCTGCTGCACCGCATTCCATTGCAAGGAATAAAGTTATATAAAGCCATCAAGTTATGTTGTTACTGTTTGGTTCCGTATCTTATCTATATCTACAGCTTTCTCTTGCTTCAACTATAGTTTGTATCTAGAATATAGAAGTGTCGTCAGGAGTAATTTTGTAAGATCTGGCCACAGACTTTAACTAAATTATCATATTTAAAACCAAAATCAAATGAATTCCACTAAACACAATAATCCAAAAGGGAATCTGCTTAGGAAGACTTTTATTATCTGTAACACCATTTGTGCTCCACAACAAAGTAAATTAAATCTTCATCACCAGCTCTGTGGAGATATTTCCTCTCGCCCTGAGGGATCCGCTGCTTGTATCTAATTACAAGAACCAACCTTCTCATTCCAGTAAATCTTCACTTTCCCTTTTCACCCTGCATCTCGTAAGTTTGTGTTAAAGAAAAAATTTAGGACTACTGTGCTACATGGACTTTAAAGTTAGTGTAGTTCATAATATAGTGTCTATACCAGTATTTGATGTATGGGCTTGCAATTCTTATGGGAGATTTGCCCCGATGTTCTTTTTTTTAGCAGCATACAAAATGAGTGTTGTCACCGCTTTTCCCAGTTTGCAGTGCGGCCTGTGACATTACATTACAAGTCAGGTGTTGAAAGGGAACATGTCTGTGCTTCAATGGGTGAAGCAACAGCTGGGTGGGAGGGAGAGCATTCTCCACAGGGTTTCAGGGAATTGTAGTTTCAAGCACAGCATGCATAGAAGGGAGCCTAGCTGTGCTGCAATGGGTGGGGTGACTGATGTGTGGGAGGGAAAAAAGAGACCTGACACTTACAAATAAGGCATCCTGGGAATTGTAGTTGGAGGGTGGGAACTCTGACAGGAAATAGCCATTTCACAAAAAGAAAGCAGCAGCGTTATGGTAGACTCACAGCACAGCCATTTAGCCTCAAGATAAGCAAGGATCCTTCATGAGCATGTCCATTATTGTCTGGCAGGTAAGTACCAAAGTCATCTTATATTGGATGACCCCTTTAACCCCTTAAGGACTGAGCCCTTTTTCACCTTAAGGACTGAGCCCTTTTTTGCAATTCTGACCACTGTCATTTTAAACATTAATAACTCTGGAATGCTTTTAGTTATCAATCTGATTCCGAGATACATATACAATATGTCTACTTTATGTTTGCATCATAAAATTGACGTGTTTTTACTTTTGGAAGACACCAGAGGGCTTCAAAGTTCAGCAGCAATTTTAAATTTTTTCAGAAAGTTTTCAAACTCGAAATTTTTCAGGGACCAGTTCGGTTTTGAAGTGGATTTGAAGGGTCTTCATATTAGAAATACCCCACAAATGACCCCATTATAAAAATGTAACAAGAGGTAAAGTGAACCTTAATACCTCACAGGGGTTTCACGACTTTTGCATATGTAAAAAAAATATATGTATTTTTTACCTAAAATGCTTGGGTTCTCAAAAATTTTACATTTTTACAAAGGGTTAAAGCAGAAAATACCTCCAAAAATTTGAAGCCCAATTTCTCCCAATTCAGAAAACACCCCATATGGGGGTGAAAAGTGCTCTGCTGGCGCACTACAGGTCTCAGAAGAGAAGGAGTCACATTTGGCTTTTTGGAAGCAAATTTTGCTCTGGGGGCATGCCGCATTTAGGAAGCCCCTATGGTGCCAGGACAGCAAAAAAAAAAAACACATGGCGTACCATTTTGGAAACTAGACCCCTTGGGGAACATAACAAGGGGTAAAGTGAACCTTAATACCCCACAGGGGTTTCACGACTTTTGCATATGTAAAAAAAATATATATTTTTTTTACCTAAAATGCTTGGTTTCTCAAACATTTTACATTCTTACAAAGGGTTAAAGCAGAAAATACCCCCCAAAATTTGAAGCCCAATTTCTCCCGATTCAGAAAACACCCCATATGGGGGTGAAAAGTGCTCTGCTGGCTCACTACACGTCTCAGAAGAGAAGGAGTTACAAATTTTGCTCTGGGCATACCATTTTGGAAACTAGACCCCTCGGGGAACGTAACAGTGTTACAGTGAGTACTTACAAATCACAAGTTTTTTGAACAGTGGGCCATAAAGTGAAAAATGTGATTTTTTTGCACTATATTGATAGTGTTACCCCAAATGTTTCATTTTCACATTGGGTAATAGGGCAAAAGGCCCCCAAAAATTGAAGAACAATTTTGTCTGAGAAAAAAAATACCCCATATGTGGATGTGAATTGCTCTGTGGACGCACTACAATGCTCAGAATAGAAGGAGTGAAAATGTTGTTGAAATTGAAGAAAAACAGAAAAAAAAACACATGTGACACCATTTTTGAAACTACACCCCTCAATGAACATAACAAGGGGTACAGTGGGAAATAACACCTCACAGGTTTTTTGAAAAGTGGGCCATAAATTGAAAAATTTGATTTTTTTACAGTAAAATGCTGGGGTTACCCAATTTTTAACATTTTCACAAGGGGTAATATGAGGAATTGGGTTACAAATTTTGGAGGGCTTTTCCCCCTGACTATAAAAATACATCCACATATGGGGTAACGTGCTGGGCGGGCGCACAACAAGGCTCAGAAGTCATAGAGGTCACTTTGTATTTGTGACCTAGGGCATATCAGTAGCTGACGGTTACATACATTCCGAGGAAAATACAAGAATGAAACACCCAAATGTGACACCATTACAGAAAGTACCCACCCTGAGGAATGGGTATAGGGGCAAAGAGGACATTTTGAACGCACGGGTTTTTCCTAAATTTATTTTCCAGGAATGGATGAAGGGTAGCTTTTGAAAATTGCAATTTTCAACCTTTGCTCTGCTTCATTTTTCTGGAAACAACTAACATGTGACTCCGAATTGTCACCTGGAAATACGACAGAGCTCAGCGAGAACTCTTCACATTTGAGGCGGATGTTTGTTACGGACCTAACAGTTACATACATTCAGAGCAAAATACAAGAAAGGATCACCCACATGTGAACCTATTACAAACTACACCCCCTAGGGAAGGTGTGTAGGGTGAAGTGGAGATTTGGAACAGACGGGTGTTCCCTTCATTTATTTTTCAGGAATGGATGAAGAGTACTATGGGGGGGAAGAAAATTGCAATTTTAGTACTGATATGCCAATTATTTTTCCAGAATGATGACCCAGAGTACAGCCAAAAGTAAAAATGATGCCCGTCCCAAACCCTATACTCTGAATCATCATTCTGGGAAGGGGATGTGTGGGGCCGTCCCTATTCTGTTACCTCAAATGCGCAACCCGCACAGGTGGGGAGAGAGCGTTGCACATTTGAGGCAACTACAAACCTCCAATGCTGTTGACTCTGTGTCCCATGACCCATTTTTTAGGGGGAAGAAATAAAAAAGATATTGGGGGTATAGGGAAAAAGGTGTTTATTTTTTTTTTTTGGGTGGGGGGTTTGGTATAAAATTTGGAAGACAATGTACTCTGGACCGGTACATTGGAGTCGAATTTTGGGGAATGAAAATTAGGGCAAAGGATGGAAAATTTTGTACTCCATGGAAGTGTGATACTCCCTGAAGCAGCCTATGCAGAGGCCCGGATGATCGGGGCAAGTGTCGCATTGAGTGGTGGTGTACTTCCGAATCCCCCTCTTGCGACACACTCTGCATTTCTTCTGAGATCGTCCCTTCTTTCCAGTGTGGGGGATCACACCTGGAAAGTGTTGGCCGGGGACGATCCGGGGACCTGAAGTTCCAGAGGTGCTCTGACCCGCTCTTTGGCAGGCACCAAAGATGAGGGCCTTTAGAACTACCTCTTGGAACTGCAGGTATGTCCCTGTGTTGCCATCGTACTTGTACAGTACAAAAGCGTTGTACATGGCAACCTGTACCATGTAGACCGCAACTTTTTTGTACCATACCTTTGTTTTCCGCATGGCATTGTATGGCTTGAGGACTTGCTCAGAAAGATCAACTCCCCCCCATATACCGATTGTAGTCCAGAATACAATCGGGCTTGAGGACCGGTCCCACGGTACCTTGCACAGGGACAGGGGTGCTGCCATTCCCATGAATTGTGGTGAGCTTAAGGACATCCCTCTTGTCCTTATACTGGACCAACAACAGGTTCTCATGGGAAAAGGCACGGGACTCACCGGGGGATAGGAGTCTGCAGGGGATAGGAAGGAAGGCCTCTTTGATTCTTCCGGACTGTCCCACAAGCGACCGTGGATCTGGCGGCGAGGGATGTGAAGAGAGGGATACTAGTATAAAAGTTATCCAGGTAAAGGTGGTAACCTTTATCCAGCAATGGGTGCAAAAGGCCCCAAACGATTTTCCCGCTAACACCCAGAGTGGGGGAACAATCTGGGGGTTCAATGCGGGAATCTCGTCCCTCATACACCATAAACTTGCAAGTGTACCCAGAGGTACTCTCGCAAAGTTTATACATCTTCACGCCATACCGCGCCAGCTTGGTCGGGATGTATTGCCGGAAGCTGAGTCTCCCCTTAAAGCTGATTAGAGACTCATCAATAGCGACCTCCCTTCCAGGGACATAGGCCTCCCAAAATCTGGCCCCGAAGTGATTGATGACCGGCCTGATTTTATACAGGCGGTCATACGCGGGATCAGTTCGGGGGGGACATGCCGCATTATCAGCATAATGCAAACATCTCCGAATGGCCTCGAACCGGTGACGTGTCATGGCCATACTGTAGAGGCGTGTCTGGTAAAGGACGTCCCCACTCCAATATTGCCTGAAATTGGTTTTTTTAACTAGACCCATATGCAGCGCAAGGCCCCAAAAGGTCCTCATTTCGGCTGCATCGACTCGAGTCCAGCCGCCGGGTCTAGCTAAAAGTGAGCCCGGGTTAGCGGCGACAAACTGTTGGGCGTACAGATTCGTCTTTGTAACCATTAGATTAACAAAGTCGTCACTGAAAAAATGACCGAAAAAGTCCTTTTCAGTGAACCCGACAATGTTAATCTTGATTCCTGAGTCGCCAACAAACTCAGGAATCACGGGCTCGTGGTCCGCTGGCTCAGCCCAGACAAGTTCTCCGGTACGAGGTACCAGTGACCTTGGCAGGGGGGCTTCACTAGTATGAGCGCCAGGGGGACTCATACTAGCATGGGGCACAGGGTCAAGGGCAGAGGAGGTTTGCGGGCCGCACGGCGGCGTCTCCGCCGCCTTGGTGGCTCATCATCAGAACTAGATGATAAGGAGGATGATGAAATAAGGAAGGTGGGGTCTTCATCGTCCTCTAAGACGCTCTCGGTGTCGGAGGCAATTATGGCATATGCCCCCTCTGCCGAAAACGCTCTGCGGGCCATTTCCCTACTCTAATGGGGATACGGGTGTGTGTATGTGTGTGGGGGGGGGGGGAGGGGGGGAAACTTTATTGGTGTATGTGCTGTGTGTGGTGTGGTGCGATACTACCTCCCTAACCCGCCCTAACCCTCCCTAACCTAACCTAACTAAACTAACCCGCCCTAACAGAAAAAAAATAAAAAGGGGACTTTTTTAAAAACAAAAAAGGGACTTCTAACGCAAAAAAGCCCTGCGCCAAAAAAAGCGTTTATCCAATCAGTGGTGTGCGCACTGATTAGCGCTTGTGGCGGCAACGGGCGCAGAAGTCAGTGGGGGGTCCGGCCACTCAGCCCAGAACAGTGGCTGGTGGCTTGTACACAGACCCCCACACAAAAAACCCGGAAAAAAAAAATGCACCCGCCTGAACCCAATAAAAAAACGCTGATCAGTGATAAATCACTGACAGCGGTGGGACAGGCTGCACACACAGGTACGGTCCGTCCACACAGTACATGCCTGCTACTGGTGGCACGGACCGCCTATGGGTGCAAAAAAAAAATACGCGTTAACCGAAAAAAGTGCCTGTACCAATAAAAAAAAACGCTGATCAGTGATAAATCACTGACAGCGGTGAGGCACGCCGCACACACAGGTAAGGTCCGGCCACACAGTACACACCTGCTACTGGTGGCACGGACCGCCTATGGGTGCAAAAAAGCTCTAGAAAACGTGAAAAAAAGCGCCGGCACCACAAAAAAAAAAACGCTGATCAGTACTACGGGACTGATCAGCGGGGGTGGGCTTTAACAAACGGTGGCGGACCGCTCATTTATAACTAAGAGGGTCGGCACACATGCTTAGGAAAGAAGAAAAAAAAGATCTGCGCCAAAAAAAAAGGCTGGCGGCGGACCACAGCGACCCAGCAGGGCCGGGGTCACGCAGCTAAAGGTGCTACGGACCCACGGAAACCCACTGAGGTACGCTGAGAAAAAAAATGTAAAAAACTTTTTTTTTTTTTTTTAACCCTAACCTGTCCCTACCTAAATCTAAAGCTATCCCTGAGGATTTCTGTGCCAAGGGGCCACAGAAAGGGGGCAAGGGGCACTTTTTTCACACTGAGGGGATGGTGGCAGCACGGGGCTCCGTGCTCCTAGCCCCCACCATCCCCTCCCATTACTATATGATTGGTGTGGCCACTTTGGTGGAATTTTATTTTTTTAATCAACTGGTGCCAGAAAGTTAAATAGATTTGTAAATCACTTCTATTTAAAAGTCTTAACCCTTCTAGTATTTATCAGTTGCTGTATACTACAGATATACTACAGAGAAATTTGTTAAGTTCTTTCCAGTCTGACCACAGTGCTCTCTGCTGACACCTCTGTCCATGTCAGGAACTGTCCAGAGCAGGATAGGTTTTCTATGGGGATTTGCTTCTAATCTGGACAGTTCCTGACATGGACAGAGGTGTCAGCAGAGAGCACTGTGGTCAGACTGGAAAGAACTGCACAATTTCTCTGTAGTATACAGCAGCTGATAAGTACTGGAAGGATTAAGATTTTTTAATAGAAGTAATTTACAAATCTGCAATAAATGAAGAAGTAGTGAAGGGAGGCACATACCAAAAACGCGTGTGTAATAATAAGGGTGGAAGTAGCGTGAACAAACAAAAATAGGGGTCCACGTTAGGGATCAACCGATATCGTTTTTTTAGGGCCGATACCGATAATCGGTGGAGGTTAGGGCCGATAGCCGATAACTTATACCGATATTCCGGTATAAGTTATCGGCTATTTATCCCCCCGCGACACCGCTGCAGATCATTGATTTAAAGCGGGCGCTTTAAATCAATGCACTGCAGTGGCTTTTGCGGTGCCATAGGCTGCCGCCGCCACCCGCTTCTCTCCCCCTACCTGTCAGGGTGATCCGGGCCATCCATCCTTCCTGTAGTGTCTGGCGGCATTCAGGGTGAACCGGTCCGGGCTGTCCTTCTTCTCCGGGGGTCATCTTCTCCACTTCGGGCAGGCTCCGGCCTAGTAACGCAGCATAGACGCCGCTGCGCAGTGACGCCCGTGCGCAGCGACGCACCTGACGTCACGGCATAGTGGCGTCTATGCAGTGTACTAGGCCGGAGCCTGCCCAGAGTGGAGAAGATGACCCCCGGAGAAGAAGGACAGCCCGGACCGGTTCACCCTGAATGCCGCCAGACACTACAGGAAGGATGGATGGCCCGGACCACCCCCATTACGGGTAAGCTAAATTTTTTTTATTGTCTCGGAGGGTGGGGGAGGGCACGACCGGTATAGCGGTATGGGCAAAAATCCATACCGTGGGAGAAAAAAAAACGGTATTCTGTTCATACCGGTATACCGCCCAGCACTACGGTGGGGGGTGCGACACGGTGCGGTGGGTCGGGGGGGCGGTCGTGGTGCGGTGGGTCGGGGGGGGGGGGCGGTCGCGGTGCGGGGGGCGTGGCATTATCGGCTTATCGGCAAGGTAATTGCCGATACCGATAATGCCCAAAATCGTGATTATCGGCCGATAATATCGGCCATACCGATAATCGGTCGATCCCTAGTCCACGTCTCAAAGGTAAAAAACAAAGCAGTCCAACCAATATAATAAATTGTAGTCTAGTGGTGGTGCCAGGATCCAAGAAATAGAAACAAATGTACAATAAACAAGAGAAAAGATCCAGCAACTCACCACCGAGATGACCGAGCATGTGGAGGCACAGCGAGGAGGCAGGTGGACAGATGGATGAAACGGGAGGCTCAGAGGCGACTAACCGGTTTGTTTCGTACAGGTGTACTTCATCCGGCCTCTGAGCCTCCCGTTTCATCCATCTGTCCACCTGCTTCCTCGCTGTGCCTCCACTTGCTCGGTCATCTCGGTGGTGAGTTGCTGGATCTTTTCTCTTGTTTATTGTACATCATTTACAAATCTGTTTAACTTTTGGGCACCAGTTGATTTGAAAACAGTTGTTTTCCACTTGTTTCCACCGGAGTTCCCCCTTTAGGCTAGGTTCAGACTACGGAATTTCCGCCTGCAATTCCTCTTTGAAATTGCAGGCGGAAATTCCGCTTGCTAAAATGCATAGTATAGTGAATGGGTTTCCGTTCACAAATTCACACTTCGGAATTTGTGAACGGAAAATCCGCTTGGTAATTTCCGCCTGAAGAATGGGGTTGCTCTTTCTTCAGGCGGAAATACTCGCGGAACACATTGCAGTCTATTGGAGACTGCAGTGTCCGCGCGGTCCTAGCGCCAACTGATTCAGTCAGCGCTGGCCGCACTCGGAATCTCCGGGTGGAAATTTTCTGCCCGGAGATTCCGTAGTCTGAACCTAGTCTTAATGTCTATGAATTTGGAATTGGACGTCTTGGAATTAGAATGTCTGGATGCCCCAATACTTGTATCCATCTAGTGTATTTCAGCACTGTGTTAGAACCAAGTGGCACGTCATCACACTTTTTAGATTACAAAATGGCGGTGGTAAACATTAGCAGCGTGACGCAACGTTTATCACTCTAGTTTCCATTTATTGGGGCCTACGTCCTTACATCGGGCTTTCAAGGGCATCTTTATCCTATGTTTGCTTGGAGGTTGTAATAGGAATAAAGATGTTTTAGTTTCTTGTGACATGGTATCTACAAATCCCTTGTGATGTTATGCTGTAAAAATAGAATGTAGCAGTGATAGATAACCATAGGATCCACATGGGGAGAGACTAAGTGGGATCATCCAGCCTGTGGCCACCTCATCCCTGCTCGCAGCATTACAGACATAATAAAGATAAGGATAACAAGTAGCCCGCTCCGATTCCTATCGGTGATAATGCAGGATAGACTCTATGAGTTACATACGTCCCCCTTAGGGAAAGCTTGTTACTCACATCTCCACCGCTGTCACTTTGCACGGGGGGCGCAGTAGCGGCTCTACCTGCGTTAATCTCTATTTATTGCGATCGGTACGGAGGAAGCGTGCGGCTCCCAGCAGAACAGGTTTCAGTGGTTTAATGAGGTATTTGTTATTCGCCGGCTCGGAGGACTGCAGGGGTCTCTTTGTGTGATGTTGATGTGTTTGTGAGGTGATAAATGTATTGACAGCTGTAGAAGAGATTATGCAAATTACCCAAATGAGTTAATTGCATATTCGTAGGCGTGATGTACATTGTCGCATTAAATTCTTTGCACGCGGACAACTCTCTATAGATTCGGCTTTCAAACATTAAGCCTTAAACTGTTGAAGCCTTTAATTCCCGAACTGCCATTATTCTTCTAATGATTTATTATGTGTTTTAACATTTACATGAAAAAAATATATCATTAAGGGTGCGTTCACATGTACAGGATCTGCTGCATATTTTGATGCATATTTTCTGCAGCTGATTTTGCTACTGTTAAAGGGGTACTCCGGAGAAAACCTTTTTTTCTTTTAAATCAACTGGTGCCAGAAAGTTAAACAGATTTGTAAATTACTTCTATTAAAAAAATCTTAATCCTTCCTGTACTTATTAGCTGCTGAATACTACAGAGGAAATTCTTCTCTTGTTAGAATCCTCTCTGATGACATCACGAGCACAGTTCTCTTTGCTGACGTCATTATAATAATAACAACTCTTTATTTATTGTTGTCCTTAGTGGGATTTTAACCCAAGGCCCCAGCACTGCGAGGCAGCAGTGCTAACCACTGAGCCACCATGCTGCCCTTAGCATACATCTGCTATGCACTGTTGCTAAAATGGACAGAGATGTCAGCAGAGAGCACTGTGTTCGTGATGTCATAAGTGTTCCAAAAAGAAAGGAATTTCCTCTGTAGCATTCAGCAGTTAATAAGCACTGGAAGGATTAACATTTTTTAATAGAAGTAATTTACAAATATGTTTAACTTTCTGGCACCAGTTGATTTAAAAGAAAAAAGGTTTTCACCGGAGTACCCCTTTAAATATGAATAGAAGGTTTTATACAGCTACTCATTGAAGTCAATAGGTAGCAAAATCAGCTGTAGAAAATATACGCTAAAATCCGCATCATACTGCAAAAGCCAGGGATCTTTAAAAAGAGGCTAAGCAATCAGAAATTTAAATTAGCCCTGGGATGAGCCGTCAGGATCAGCTGATCCAGAGTAATACATCAAGTGTGAGGCGCTAAACTAGGGTTGCCACCTTTCTTGCATAAAAATACCAGTCATGTTAGGGGTATAAGTTATAGATGCAGGAAGCCGTGGCCGCTATGTGGGATACATGGAGGGGTGTGCCAGCTGCCACTCTGTGCAGGGGTCGGCATGCCCCCTCCCAGTAGTCTACCGGGGCCCCGCTCAGGAGATCATGGGGAGTCCCAGCGATCAGACCCCCCTATGATCTATAACGTATCCCCTATCTTTTGGATAGGGGATAAGTTATATTTCACTATTTCACTCTTTTAATTTGCATAACTAATTATATATGCGTGACATCATGGGAAGGGATACTATATATTTGCAGGGGAATTTTTTTCCCGCCGTGCCTTTTAAAATCCATAACTCTTAATTTTCTCTCACAGAACCATTAAAGGTCTTGTTTTATGCGACAAAAACAAAAAGAAAAGAAAAAAAAGAAAGAAAAAAAAAAGAAAAGAAAAGAAAAATAGCCAGCACAACTACCTAATACACGGGTGCACGCTGCTGTGGCGAAAACAGAGTATACAAAAAAGAAGGATGCAGCAGCACTCTTGGTCAAAAATGGTGGCTCTTAGCGCACTTTTTTTTATCAAAATGTGTCCCCCATCCACCACCCGGAGGTGGCCTCATTTCGGATGGGACCCTAACACACATTCACTCACCTCTGCTGGGCATATGGCCTCTGTCTGGGTGACATGCTGGATACACTATCAATTAAAAAAACAAAACTGTGAAACAGGGAGGGGTGCGCAGCTACAGAGGGTGCCGCTCCCCTAAAGTGCGCTAAGAGCCTCCATTCTTTTTTGTTTCATGCGGGACTAATTTGTAATGACATCACTCAATTTACCACTAAATTACAGCAAAGAATCCCAAGCATTCTTTTTTTTTTATATATATATAACTGTTTATTTTTATATTTTATAAAAAATTTTCATTTTAACAGTAAGGGAATCAAAAAAGAAAAAACAGACATTGAAAACAAATAAAAAGAAAATATATCGGTATTATCTGAATCCGAACCAATAAATTGTTAGTCCTCTAATTGTATAATTCACTCAGATATGTCTTGTAATCATAACTTTCAGTTTCATGAACGTACATATCTAATTACAATAAGGAATAAGATTTGGCAGATCACTATATGATACAGCAAGGTTAAAATTAGTAACAGTATTCATGTAACCCAACCATTATTCTCTATAACGGTAACAAAGAACATATTGTATACGCAAATAGAAGTGTAATCCTCTCTATCATTTATAACAAGATTTATAATGGGGATAAAAGAATTATAAGATGACATATTTTGGCTAAAATATGGTTCAGAGTATGGAGAAAAAAAAAAGTGGGGTAAAGATAACAGTAGAAAAATTATAGTTAGAAGGAAAGACAAATTGAAGACATAAGATATTATAATGAAAAGTATATGCAAGCTCATGTGACAGTATCTGGACCTCCTCTGCCTCACCGGGGGATGGTATTATCCCAAGCATTCTTAACCCTCCAAATGCCACATTACTGTGCCTCATAACAACCCCCATGATACTGTGCCTCCTCATCTTCACCCCCCCTCCCACAATACTATGTCCCAATCTCCCCCCCAACCCCACAAATCACAGAGGGGATCAGGGGGATTGAAATGGCACAGGGGGGTTAAAAGGCGGGATGATTTAAATGGCAGCGGAGGGGATTGAAATAGCACTGGGGGAACGGGGGGGGGGGGGGGGGGGGGGGGATTGAAATATCACTGGGGGAATGGGGGGGGGGGGGGTTGAAATCCCGTACCATTTCAATTACCCCCTCCCTTCCTCTGACCCCCATGTGCCATTTTAATTCCCCCCCCCCCCCCCTGAGGCGCAAGCAGCTTCTCCGCGGGTCTGGGCAACAACTAGTGACCTCCTCCTGTGCGCAGTCACTCGTCAGTCCCGGCTGCCGCCACTGGTCACTGATTTTAAGTGACTGCGGTGCCGGCTGCCTGTTCAGCAAGAACTAAATTTTGGTGACCTTCTCTTAAAAAAAAATAAAAATACAGAAAGTAGTTTTGCAACGGCTGCCCTGGCATGCTGGGAGATGTAGTATTGCAACAGCTGGAGACACACTGTTTGGAAAACACTGCTCCAGACAATACACAGGGAGAAAATTGATCACACCTTGTGCAGAGGATCAGGGGCGTAGTTGCCAACAGCAACCAATCAGATTTCAGCTTTCATTTTTAAAAAGGCCCTACAAAAATGAAAGCTTGAATCCGATTGGTTGCTATGGGCAACCGCTCCACTTTTCCTCTGCACACGGTTTGATTAATCTCCCCCATGATGAACTGATGTGGTGATAAAAGTGATGCAGGCAATCTAATACATCTGAGGCCATGCTTCCAGCTAGTCTGGTGTCGAAATAGAAGCAATTTAATAATGGCCGATACATTACAGAGCTTGTATCTAATGTCACATCCGCAGGGACCACAACCCTCCCCCCACCCCAAAGATAAATCTGGATGCTGCCCATGCATGAATCACAAGAGAAGGATCATGAGGGTAAAAAAAACTTACCTTTTATTAGATTTCCGTAATATTATAACATACCTTTTATTAGATTTCCGTAATATTATAATATACCTTTTATTAGATTTCCGTAATATTATAATATACCTTTTATTAGATTTCCATAATATTATAACATACCTTTTATTAGATTTCCGTTATATTATAATATACCTTTTATTAGATTTCCGTAATATTATAATATACCTTTTATTAGATTTCCATAATATTATAATATACCTTTTATTAGATTTCCATAATAAAATTCAAATATTTAAAAAGAATACATACATTGACCCAATTTTATGGGAGCTTTATCCTGCCTAGTCAAAAGAAATCACCATGATGAGGGCAACTCCGATCTCCGCCCTGTGGTGGCCCTCGCCAGGGGCGTAGCTATAGAGGCAGGGGTCAAGTCCTGGAAAAAATAGTGAGGGAACTCACCCATGATTTCCACCCAAGAGCTGGTCCTGCAGGACTTCTGCTAATGGGAACAGTGTCCCTGCTGTGGAAAAAGTGCAGAAACTCTGTTCCCACGTGTTCCTGCAGGACTTGAGCCCTGTATAGAGGTAACACTTGCATCGGGGCCTTGGTGCCTAAGGGGCCCCCAAAGCACTGTGCCAATAGACAGCAATGGATTTCGGAGCTGAAAGAATGAATATGTTCCGCAGCAAACATTCCTTAGTGTAAATGGTTTAGCACAATCCCAACAATGGGAGGCTGCTGCATGGTATATTCCAAGTGGAAGTTTGTGAATGGGCCCGTGCTGCCATCATTTGTTTGTGAAATCATCTGTCCCATTGATGAAATTGATTATAATGATTCTGATTGTTGATCAATATATTAATATTTATATGCTATTGCTAATGCTGCAGAAAAGATATTGTTACCCTCAACCTATATATCCGCTTATATCAGCTTGCTATTTGCTTGTAACCAAGATGAAGACCTTGGGACGAGGCCAAAAGACGCAAGATAAAGAAGAAGTTGGAAGTTGGAGACAAAACATCTGAGAAATATAGACTGTGCTGAATATGACAGATACATCTGGAATTTTCTGTTAGAATAGGGAAATTGCAACATAAGTGACCTATGGTTAAGAAGCAAATGAATGCTTAAAACGTTAATATATACAAACGCAATACTTAAATAACTAATCAAAATATAAAAAGAGGATTTTGATGTGATAACTAACCTCCCCTTTTTGTCAACTGTAAAAAACTATGTACTTCCGGATAATAAACAGAACTCCTTGGGACAGCTTTCTGGCCAGTGTGAGCTAAACTTCTGCTGAGATGGAGATTTATACCGACTTTTTGTCTAGTGTTTATTTCTTGTGTCGACGCTCAGCAGTATATGTATTTGAACAGCAGCAGTCACTCACATTTCAAGGCCAAACCAGAGCCAACCTTAAAGGGGTATTCCAGGAAAAAACTTTTTTTTTTATATATCAACTGGCTCCAGAAAGTTAAACAGATTTGTAAATTACTTCTATTAAAAAATCTTAATCCTTTCAGTACTTATGAACTTCTGAAGTTAAGGTTGTTCTTTTCTGTCTAAGTGCTCTCTGATGACACGTGTCTCGAGAACCGCCCAGTTTAGACGCAAATTCCCATAGCAAACCTCTTCTAAACTGGGCGGTTCCCGAGACGCGTGTCATCAGAGATTACTTAGACAGAAACGAACAACCTAAACTTCAGAAGCTCATAAGTACTGAAAGGATTAAGATTTTTTAATAGCAGTAATTTACAAATCTGTTTAACTTTCTGGAGCCAGTTGATAACCCCTTTAACACCATCATCCTTCGCTTTGTGTCATCTATTGGTAAGTCCCTATTCTTGTTATTCATTACCTACTAGCAATTATAAATACGTTCTTGGTAGGGATCGACCGATATCGTTTTTTTAGGGCCAATACCGATACCGATAATCGGTGCAGGTTAGGGCCGATAGCCGATAACTTATACCGATATTCCGGTATAAGTTATCGGCTATTTAACCCCCTGCGACACCGCTGCAGGTCATTTATTTAAAGCGGGCGCTTTAAATCAATGATCTGCAGTGGCTTTTGCAGGGCCATAGGCCGCCGCCGCCACCACCCGCTTCTCTCCCACTACCTGTCAGGGTGGTCCGGGCCATCAATCCTTCCTTCCTGTAGTGTCCGGGGGCATTCCGGGTGAAGAGTGAATCGGTCCGGGCTGTCCTTCTTCTCCGGCGGTCATCTTCTCCACTCCAGGCAGGCTCCGGCCTAGTACGCTGCATAGACGCTGCTGCGCAGTGACGCCCGTGCGCAGCGACGCACCTGACGTCACGGCGCAGCGTACTAGGCCGGAGCCTGCCCGGAGTGGAGAAGATGACCGCTGGAGAAGAAGGACAGCCCGGACCGGTTCACCCTCCACACGGAACTACCCCGGACACTACAGGAACGATGGATAGCCCGGACCACCCCCATTACGGGTAAGTTTAATTTTTTTATTGACTCGGAGGGTGGGGGAGGGGCCCGACCGGTATAGCGGTATGGGCAAAAATCCATACCAGTATACCGCGCAGCATCACGGTGGGGGGTGCGACGCGGTGCGGTGGGTCGGGGGTGCGGTGGGTCGGGGGGGTGGCGGTCGTGGTGCGGTGGGGGCGGTACGGGGGGAGGGGCATTATCGGCAAGGTAATTGCCGATACCGATAATGCCCAAAATCGTGATTATCGGCCGATAATATCGGCCATACCGATAATCGGTCGATCCCTAGTTCTTGGTTGTTACATAATTCGGATCTAATGTAAGTCCTGGGGTAAGCAGAGTACTGGGAGCCATTGTTAGGTCTCTGGAAAGGCGACTGCTATAAAAGAAGTCCAGCGCTATGTAAAGAGTTATAAACGGTGCTAGCCGAGTAAACAAAGACACTGTAGAGCATTGTTTCCCAACCAGAGTGCCTCCAGCTGTTGCAAAACTACAACTCCCAGCATGCCCGGACAGCCGTTGGCTGTCCGGGCATGCTGGGAGTTGTAGTTTTGCAACAGCTGGAGGCACCCTGGTTGGGAAACACTGCTCTGCAATTGAATGGGACCAGTCACCTAACCAAACAGCAATTCTATCCCTCTGATTCAACATTCATGAATATGTTAGTAGCGCCATGCCTCAGGGAAGTCGCTAGTTTACAGTGAATTGATAGGCTACAATTGCTAGCTGCATCCGCCGCGTATAGGTGACAGGTCCACATTAATGGCTGCCTCATAGCCGTGAGCTCAGGCTCCCATAGCCCCTGTCAGGTCTAATCGACGTAAAACTCAGAAACCAACTAGATGCAGAGAAAATAAGCAGCATTTTTTTTATTTTTATTTTTTTATCCCAAACCGGTATTATAGATGTCAATGGGAAATAAATAACAATCCATGCATCTGTTCCAATACAGCTTGCGGCGCCGCTGCAACCCAATCCAATCAAGGAAAGAGACATTCATCAACATAATTCCAATAATTCTCCTATATTGCACTCGACGTGTTTCTAAAGGGAACTGTGGTGTCCCAGTACAGCTATATTGTGTCAAGGTATGGTAGGCCCTGTCAGATTGAGACCTCCGGTGTCCTGGGGGCTCCCCTGCAGGGACTCAACCATTTCTAATGTGTATTTACTGTCACGATTCGTCTGGCTGGAGGTGGATCCTCTGTGCCAGAGAGGGATTGGCGTGGACCGTGTTGGTGGACCGGTTCTAAGTTGCTACTGGTATTCACCAGAGCCCGCCGCAAAGCGGGATGGTCTTGCAGCGGCGGTAGCAACCAGGTCGTATCCACCAGCAATGGCTCAACCTCTCTGACTGCTGAAGATAGGCGCGGTACAAGGGAGTAGACAAGAGCAAGGTCGGACGTAGCAGAAGGTCAGGGCAGGCAGCAAGGATCGTAGTCAGGGGCAACGGCAGGAGGTCTGGAACACAGGCTAGGAACACACAAGGAAACGCTTTCACTGGCACAATGGCAACAAGATCCGGCGAGGGAGTGCAGGGGAAGTGAGGTATAAGTAGGGAAGTGCACAGGTGAACACACTGATTAAGCCTGCTGCGCCAATCAGTGGCGCAGTGGCCCTTTAAATTGCAGAGACCCGGCGCGCGCGCGCCCTAAGGAGCGGGGCCGCGCGCGCCGGGACAAGACAGACGGGGAACGAGTCAGGTACGGGAGCCGGGACGCGCATCGCGAGCAGGCGCCTCCCGCATCGCGAATCGCATCCCGGCTGAGAGGGATATTGCAGCGCACCCGGTCAGCAGGTCTGACCGGGGCGCTGCAAAGGCGAGGATGCTGCGAGCGCTCCGGGGAGGAGCGGGGACCCGGAGCGCTCGGCGTAACAGTACCCCCCCCCCTTGGGTCTCCCCCTCTTCTTGGAGCCTGAGAACCTGAGGATAAGACTTTTGTCTAGAATGTTGTCCTCAGGTTCCCAGGATCTCTCCCCTGGGCCACAGCCCTCCCAATCCACCCAAAATTTTTTTTTCTTTCTGACAGTCTTGGAGGCCAGAATCTCCTTCACGGAGAAGACGTCAGAAGAACCGGAAACAGGAGTGGGGGAAACAAGTTTGGGAGAGAAGCGGTTAATGACGAGTGGTTTAAGGAGAGAGACATGGAAGGCATTGGGAATACGAAGAGAAGGAGGAAGAAGGAGTTTGTAAGAGACAGGGTTAATCTGGCACAAGACTTTGAAAGGGCCAAGATAGCGTGGTCCCAGTTTGTAACTGGGGACACGAAAGCGGACATATCTAGCGGAGAGCCATACCTTGTCTCCGGGAGCAAAAATAGGGGGAGTTCTTCTTTTCTTATCGGCAAATCTTTTCATCCGGGATGAAGCCTGTAAAAGAGAATTTTGGGTCTCTTTCCATATGGTGGAAAGATCACAAGTCACTTCATCCACCGCGGGCAAACCAGAGGGCAAGGGAGTAGGGAGGGGGGGAAGAGGGTGACGGCCGTACACCACGAAAAATGGGGATTTAGCAGAAAATTCGGAGACTCTGAAGTTGTATGAGAATTCGGCCCATGGTAGAAGATCTGCCCAGTCATCCTGGCGGGAGGAAACAAAATGCCGTAAATAGTCACCCAGAACCTGATTAATTCTTTCTACTTGCCCATTGGATTGGGGATGATAAGAAGAAGAGAAGTTTAATTTAATCTTGAGCTGTTTACAGAGGGCCCTCCAGAATTTAGACACGAATTGGACGCCTCTATCCGAGACGATATGCGTGGGCAAACCGTGAAGGCGAAAAATGTGTACAAAAAATTGCTTTGCCAACTGAGGCGCTGAAGGAAGACCAGGAAGAGGAATAAAATGTGCCATCTTGGAAAATCGATCAACGACCACCCAAACAACTGTGTTGCCACGGGATGAGGGTAAGTCCGTAATAAAGTCCATACCAATCTGTGACCAAGGCTGTTCGGGGACAGGCAGAGGATGAAGGAGGCCAGCAGGCTTCTGGCGAGGAGTCTTATCCTGGGCACAGACCGTACAGGCCCGCACAAAATCAACAACATCAGTCTCCAGAGTCGGCCACCAATAAAAACGAGAGATGAGTTGCAAGGATTTTTTGATGCCCGCATGGCCTGCGAGGTGGGAGGAGTGTCCCCATTTGAGAATCCCGAGACGCTGGCGTGGAGAAACGAAGGTCTTCCCTGGAGGAGTTTGCCTGATGGAGGCTGGAGAAGTGGAGATCAGACAGTCAGGAGGAATGATGTGTTGCGGAGAGACCTCTACTTCAGAGGCATCAGAAGAACGAGAGAGGGCATCGGCCCTAATGTTCTTGTCAGCAGGGCGAAAATGAATTTCAAAGTCAAAACGGGCAAAGAATAACGACCACCTGGCCTGGCGAGGGTTCAGTCGTTGGGCAGACTGGAGATAGGAGAGATCCTTGTGATCAGTGTATATGATAACTGGAAATTTTGATCCCTCCAGCAGGTGCCTCCATTCCTCAAGCGCCAATTTAATGGCCAATAGTTCTCGATCCCCGATGGAGTAATTTCTCTCCGCCGGGGAGAAGGTCCTAGAAAAAAAACCACAAGTCACAGCATGCCCGGAAGAATTTTTTTGTAGAAGGACAGCTCCAGCTCCCACTGAGGAGGCATCTACCTCCAATAGGAAGGGTTTAGCTGGGTCAGGTCTGGAGAGCATGGGAGCAGAAGAAAAGGCAGACTTGAGATGTTTAAATGTGTCTTCCGCTTGGGGAGACCAGGACTTAGGATTGGCATTTTTCTTGGTTAAAGCCACGATAGGAGCCACAATAGTGGAAAAGTGTGGAATAAACTGTCTGTAATAATTGGCGAACCCCAAAAAACGTTGGATAGCACGGAGTCCGGAGGGGCGTGGCCAATCTAAGACGGCAGAGAGTTTATCTGGGTCCATTTGTAGTCCCTGGCCAGAGACCAAGTATCCTAGGAAAGGAAGAGATTGACAGTCAAAGAGACATTTCTCCATTTTGGCATAAAGTTGATTGTCCCGAAGTCTCTGAAGAACCATGCGGACATGCTGACGGTGTTCTTCTAAGTTGGCAGAAAAAATCAGGATATCATCCAGATAAACCACAACACAGGAATATAGGAGATCACGAAAAATTTAATTAACAAAGTCTTGGAAGACGGCAGGGGCGTTGCAAAGGCCAAAGGGCATGACCAGATACTCAAAGTGTCCATCTCTGGTGTTAAATGCGGTCTTCCATTCGTCCCCCTCCCTGATGCGGATGAGATTATAAGCACCTCTTAAGTCCAGTTTGGTAAAGATGTGGGCACCTTGTAAGCGATCAAAGAGTTCCGAGATAAGAGGTAAGGGGTAGCGGTTTTTTACCGTGATTTTATTAAGTCCGCGGTAATCAATGCAAGGACGTAGGGAGCCATCTTTTTTGGACACAAAAAAAAATCCAGCTCCGGCAGGGGAGGAGGACTTGCGGATAAACCCCTTTTTTAAATTCTCCTGGATGTACTCCGACATGGCTAGAGTCTCTGGAGCAGACAGAGGATAGATTCTGCCCCGGGGTGGAGTAGTGCCCGGGAGGAGGTCAATAGGACAGTCATAAGGCCTGTGAGGAGGTAAAGTCTCAGCTTGCTTTTTGCAAAAAACGTCAGCATAGTCCATATAAGCCTTAGGAAGACCGGATACAGGAGGAATCACAGGGTCACGGCAAGGAGTACTGGGAACCGGTTTAAGACAGTCCTTGTGACAAGAAGTACCCCAGTTCTTGATTTCTCCTGTGGACCAATCAAGGGTTGGGGAATGGCGTTGAAGCCACGGTAATTCAAGAAGAATTTCAGAAGTGCAGTTGGAGAGGACCAAAAATTCAATTTTTTCGTGATGAGGTCCGATGCACATTAGGAGAGGTTCCGTGCGGTAACGCACGGTACAGTCCAATCTTTCGTTGTTAACAGAATTGATGTAGAGGGGTCTGGCGAGACTGGTCACCGGGATGTTGAACCTGTTGATGAGAGAGGCCAAAATAAAATTTCCTGCAGATCCGGAATCCAAGAAGGCCATAGCAGAGAAGGAGAAGGTAGAGGAAGATATCCGCACAGGCACAGTAAGGCGTGGAGAAGCAGAGTTGACATCAAGAACTGTCTCACCTTTGTGCGGAGTCAGCATACGTCTTTCCAGGCGGGGAGGACGGATAGGACAATCTTTCAAGAAGTGTTCGGTACCAGCACAGTACAGGCATAGATTCTCCATGCGGCGTCGTGTCCTCTCTTGAGGTGTCAAGCGATACCGGTCAACTTGCATAGCCTCCACGGCGGGAGGCACAGGAACGGATTGCAGAGGACCAGAGGAGAGAGGAGCCGAGGAGAGAAACCATATCCTGGCGGAGCTCCTGACGCCTTTCGGAAAAACGCATGTCAATGCGGGTGGCAAGATGAATAAGTTCATGCAGGTTAGCAGGAATTTCTCGTCCGGCCAGCACATCTTTAATGTTGCTGGATAGGCCTGTTTTAAAGGTCGCGCAGAGGGCCTCATTATTCCAGGATAATTCGGAGGCAAGAGTACGGAATTGGATGGCGTACTCGCCAACAGAAGAATTACCCTGGACCAGGTTCAGCAGGGCAGTCTCAGCAGAAGAGGCTCGGGCAGATTCCTCAAAGACACTTCGAATCTCCGTGAAGAAGGAGTGTACAGAGGCAGTGACATGGTCATTGCGGTCCCAGAGCGGTGTGGCCCATGACAGAGCTTTCCCAGACAGAAGGCTGACTACGAAAGCCACCTTAGACCTTTCAATAGGAAACTGGTCCGACATCATCTCCAAGTGCAGGGAACATTGCGAAAGAAAACCACGGCAAAACTTAGAGTCCCCATCAAATTTATCCGGCAAGGATAATCGTAGGCCAGAAGCGGCCACTCGCTGCGGAGGAGGTGCAGGAGCTGGCGGAGGAGATGGTTGCTGGAGCTGAGGTAATGGCTGCTGTAGCATCACGGTCAGTTGAGACAGCTGGTGGCCTTGTTGCGCTCTCTGTTGCGACTGCTGGGCGACCACCGTGGTGAGGTCGGCGACAACTGGCAGTGGGACTTCAGCGGGATCCATGGCCGGATCTACTGTCACGATTCGGCTGGCTGGAGGTGGATCCTCTGTGCCAGAGAGGGATTGGCGTGGACCGTGTTGGTGGACCGGTTCTAAGTTGCTACTGGTATTCACCAGAGCCCGCCGCAAAGCGGGATGGTCTTGCAGCGGCGGTAGCAACCAGGTCATATCCACCAGCAACGGCTCAACCTCTCTAACTGCTGAAGATAGGCGCGGTACAAGGGAGTAGACAAGAGCAAGGTCGGACGTAGCAGAAGGTCAGGGCACGCAGCAAGGATCGTAGTCAGGGGCAACGGCAGGAGGTCTGGAACACAGGCTAGGAACACACAAGGAAACGCTTTCACTGGCACAATGGCAACAAGATCCGGCGAGGGAGTGCAGGGGAAGTGAGGTATAAGTAGGGAAGTGCACAGGTGAACACACTGATTAAGCCTGCTGCGCCAATCAGTGGCGCAGTGGCCCTTTAAATTGCAGAGACCCGGCGCGCGCGCGCCCTAAGGAGCGGGGCCGCGCGCGCCAGGACAAGACAGACGGGGAACGAGTCAGGTACGGGAGCCGGCACGCGCATCGCGAGCGGGCGCCTCCCGCATCGCGAATCGCATCCCGGCTGAGAGGGATATTGCAGCGCACCAGGTCAGCAGGTCTGATCGGGGCGCTGCAAATGCGAGGATGCTGCGAGCGCTCCGGGGAGGAGCGGGGACCCGGAGCGCTCGGCGTAACATTTACAGTGTTATAACTTAGTAATCCGTTATTAGGTATCTGTAGCTTTAAGTATGTTACCTAGCAACCTCGTGCCTAGTCAGGGTATGTGAGAGTGGAGGACTGGACTAAACTTTTGTGTAAGATGTTATATTATGTTATTACTTGTATGTAGCTTTATTGTAAATCCTAAAGGGGATACAGACAACTCTATGATCCACAGCTGCCTGGCCAATGGGCTTTAGTTTAGCCTTCCCTCATAAGGGGTGGCATTTCCTGTGTAGTTCAGTCTAGGTGGAGTTCAGTGGAGTTGAGGAGCACAGTTCAGGGGTCAGCAGTTCTGGAGAGTTCAAGTGTGGAGAGAAGCTGAGTGGAGTGCAGGAGTTCAGGAGAGAAGTTGAGTTCAGAGTAAAGCAACTCATTTCAAGTCAGAGTACAGAGTGGAGAAATATCCAGCCTTTACTTCAGCCTTGATCAGAATATTCCTAAAGGACAATTCATTATCTTCCGGCGAAAAGCTACAAATCTACCGACACTTCAGTAAGTGACTTTAATCTCAAGCCTAATATAGCGCAGAGCTAAAACTCCTAGTCCGGCCGTAAGAGCCAAGTATATATGCAATATCAAGTCCAGGCACTGCAAGCTGTGTGGTCCTCTAGAGACTGTCTGTTAACCCTTTGGGAGACTTTGGTTGAGCGCTGTGAAGATTGTACCACCTATCTTCAAGTTAGTAAAGCCTCCGTTAAACTGCAACCTAGTGGGGAGTCAATTCTTTCCTTGCTTGCCTGTGGGGAGACGGAGTTCCCCGGACCTATAGTACCCCGGGAGATACCAAGACTACAGTGGCGTCACATGACATGAAGGGTTAATACCATCCGACCCTGGGTTAATACCCCCAAGAACCAAGTAGCTAACCCCAGCGTAGCGGTGGCTGCGGACCTCACCCGTGGCCTCCACAGAACGATTCCTCTTCATGGAAAATTTAAAACAAATAAAAAAAAAATTGCATATTACTATATACATACACTGTATATATATATATATATATATATATATATATATATATATATAATAGTTTAGGAAATGGAGCAATGTGATCTCATTTGTTGCCTCCGATGTGATAAAACGGCAAAGTGCAACGGGTTCATTTGGCTCTCTGGACGGAGCGCCATTAGACTGTATCATTAGGGGACTTCACATACATTTCCCTGGTAGACGGAGACCTTTCCTTGCACATCCTGACCACTGCTGGGAAGTAATTGGTTTAGCTGTATACAGTAGAGAGGTGAAATAGTGTGGAATTAATGCAAAGAGAACATTTTATTTGTAGAAATCACATCTTTTGAGCAGAGTATAAATAAATCACAGCTAAGATTGGCCTTTATAGGATTGTAGGTTCAGTCTAGCTTGACAAGAAAATTGGTGCTTCTCCGGTAGGGGATCAGCCTGCTAGTTGGGGGCCATGTTCTGAAGATTTGAGCTGTGAGATGTACTTACAGATCCGGAGATAATGGTTCTAGATGAGAATCATCGATCCCATAAAACCATGCAGGTGACAAAAAGGTGAGGGTCTGAATATTTTTATTTTTAATTAGATTTTTTTTTTTTTTGTTGCTGAAAACCTAATGAGCCAACATCTACAGTGGTCCCATAAGTTACAATATAAATTGGTTCCAGGACAACATTGTATGTTGAAACCATAACTCTATGGAAACCTGGGAATTGGTTCTGAAGCCCTAAAAATTTCTCCAAAAAAAACCCATAACTAATATAGATTAAGCAAGTCCTTCCATACAAAAGTTAAAAAAAAGATCTGCTGGAGCAGTAATCACGGTCTATGTAGAGGACAGGAGCTTCTTCAGAGTCCTGTACAGTACACAGTGTCCTAAAAAAGTAATGGAGCCGCCCTCACCTGGTGTCCAAAGGAGCAGCTTACCCTGGTACAGGTAAAGAGTACAGAACATGTAATACCTCCCTGTACTGTAGGGGGCGCTACCAGACACCAGTCAGTGCATACACTTCAGTAATACAGGTAAAGAGTAGTACAGAACATGTAATACCTCCCTGTACTGTAGGGGGCACTACCAGACACCAGTCAGTGCATACACTTCAGTAATACAGGTAAAGAGTAGTACAGAACATGTAATAGCTCCCTGTACTGTAGGGGGTGCTACCAGACACCAGTCAGTGCATACACTTCAGTAATACAGGTAAAGAGTAGTACAGAACATGTAATAGCTCCCTGTACTGTAGGGGGTGCTACCAGACACCAGTCAGTGCATGCACTTCAGTAATGCAGGTAAAGAGTACAGAACATGTAGTACTCCCTGTACTGTAGGGGGCGCTACCAGACACCAGTCAGTGCATGCACTTCAGTAATAAAGGTAAAGAGTAGTACAGAACATGTAATACCTCCCTGTACTGTAGGGGGCGCTACCAGACATCAGTCAGTGCATGCACTTCAGTAATACAGGTAAAGAGTAGTACAGAACATGTAATACCTCCCTGTACTGTAGGGGGTGCTACCAGACACCAGTCAGTGCATACACTTCAGTAATACAGGTAAAGAGTACAGAACATGTAATACCTCCCTGTACTGTAGGAGGCGCTACCAGACACCAGTCAGTACATGCACTTCAGTAATACAGGTAAAGAGTAGTACAGAACATGTAATATCTCTCTGTACTGTAGGGGGTGCTACCAGACACCAGTCAGTTCAATCACTTCAGTAATACAGGTAAAGAGTAGTACAGAACATGTAATATCTCTCTGTACTGTAGGGGGCGCTACCAGACACCAGTCAGTACATACACTTCAGTAATACAGGTAAAGAGTAGTACAGAACATGTAATACCTCCCTGTACTGTAGGGGGTGCTACCAGACACCAGTCAGTGCATACACTTCAGTAATACAGGTAAAGAGTAGTACAGAACATGTAATAGCTCCCTGTACTGTAGGGGGTGCTACCAGACACCAGTCAGTGCATGCACTTCAGTAATGCAGGTAAAGAGTACAGAACATGTAGTACTCCCTGTACTGTAGGGGGCGCTACCAGACACCAGTCAGTGCATGCACTTCAGTAATAAAGGTAAAGAGTAGTACAGAACATGTAATACCTCCCTGTACTGTAGGGGGCGCTACCAGACATCAGTCAGTGCATGCACTTCAGTAATACAGGTAAAGAGTAGTACAGAACATGTAATACCTCCCTGTACTGTAGGGGGTGCTACCAGACACCAGTCAGTGCATACACTTCAGTAATACAGGTAAAGAGTACAGAACATGTAATACCTCCCTGTACTGTAGGAGGCGCTACCAGACACCAGTCAGTACATGCACTTCAGTAATACAGGTAAAGAGTAGTACAGAACATGTAATATCTCTCTGTACTGTAGGGGGTGCTACCAGACACCAGTCAGTTCAATCACTTCAGTAATACAGGTAAAGAGTAGTACAGAACATGTAATATCTCTCTGTACTGTAGGGGGCGCTACCAGACACCAGTCAGTACATACACTTCAGTAATACAGGTAAAGAGTAGTACAGAACATGTAATACCTCCCTGTACTGTAGGGGGCGCTACCAGACACCAATCAGTGCAGGCACTTCAGTAATACAGGTAAAGAGTAGTACAGAACATGTAATAGCTCCCTGTACTGTAGGGGGTGCTACCAGACACCAGTCAGTGCATGCACTTCAGTAATAAAGGTAAAGAATAGTATAGAACATGTAATACCTCCCTGTACTGTAGGGGGCGCTACCAGACACCAGTCAGTGCATGCACTTTAGTAATACAGGTAAAGAGTAGTACAGAACATGTAATATCTCTCTGTACTGTAGGGGGTGCTACCAGACACCAGTCAGTGCATGCACTTCAGTAATACAGGTAAAGAGTAGTACAGAACATGTAGTACCTCCCTGTACTGTAGGGGGCGCTACCAGACACCAGTCAGTGCATGCACTTTAGTAATACAGGTAAAGAGTAGTACAGAACATGTAATACCTCCCTGTACTGTAGGGGGCGCTACCAGACACTAGTCAGTACATGCACTTCAGTAATACAGGTAAAGAGTAGTACAGAACATGTAATACCTCCCTGTACTGTAGGGGGCGCTACCAGACACTAGTCAGCACATGCACTTCAGTAATACAGGTAAAGAGTAGTACAGAACATGTAGTACCTCCCTGTACTGTATGGGGCGCTACCAGACACCAGTCAGTGCATGCACTTTAGTAATACAGGTAAAGAGTAGTACAGAACATGTAATACCTCCCTGTACTGTAGGGGGCGCTACCAGACACCAGTCAGTTCATGCACTTCAGTAAGGGCTGGTTCACATCACGTTTTCTCCCATAAGTGAGCGCATATGGCAGGGGGAGCTAAAACTTTGCGCTCCCGTATGCATTCGTATACGCTCCCATATGTAATTAATTTCAATGAGCCGACCGCAGTGAAATGTTCGGTCCGGTCGGCTCATTTTTGCGCTGTATGCGCTTTTTCCCCGCACCTAAAACCGTGGTCAACCACGGTTTTAGGTCCAGTTGTAAAAGCGCATACGGCGCAAAAATTAGCCGACCGGACCAAACGTTTCACTGCGGTCGGCTCATTGAAATTAATTACATATGGGAGCGTATACGAAAGCATACGGGAGCGCAAGGTTTCAGCTCCCCTGATTCTGGTGATTCTGGTTTCATGTTACAATGTCCAGAAAAGACCGAAAATATTGTAACCTGAGGCCATTGTAAGTTGAGGGGTCACTGTACAGTGATGTTCACACATATCCGCCAGAAATTCTGCCGTAATTTACTGCCTATTAATTTTAAAGGGATACCACAGTCCCATTCACACAGCGTTCTGCCACGAAAGTTCTGCTTTCCACATAAATAAAAGACCAGTCTTGTGTTTTGCGGAATCCCATTGAAGTCAATGAGACTTGAATTTTGGCGGAATTCTGTGTTCTTACGACACAGAAATTCATCAGCAATTCCGAAAAGGGAGTTTCTGCTGAATTGCGGAAATTCTGCCGTGCCATCAGAGAGGGAAACTTTCTACGTGCGCGCTGCACAGATATAGTATACGTTCATTATGATTGTTATTATGGAGCCGGGAAACAAGGTTATATCGGTGCTGTCATTTTTCATTAGGACCGGGGACGTTGCTTGGGGGAGAACTGGTTGTAATTTGCAGAGCAATGATGTTGTAGAGAATGGCCGGGGGCCGGCAAACTTCACCAACGTCCAAGATCAACTTCCGAATAATGATGATGTGACTGTAAAGGCCAGTGACATTATCCCAAAAAGAAAAAAATTATGGAGAGACTGCAAATTAAAGTCAACGTGATGAATGGGGAAGGTGGGGGTGGTGAGGGCAAACAGGGGGGGGGGGGGGGGGCTGATGGATGGGAGACAGCAGAGCTAGGACGGAGAGAAGCTGCGGACCTGATTTTGGTCACAGAATGTCTAGATCTATATTTATAGAATATTTCCCAACCAGTGCGCCTCCAGCTGTTGCAAAACTACAACTCCCAGCATGTCCTGCTGGATCTGGGATGGTTGGGAGGTATGGAAACTATGGTGGAATAATGATCTTATGAACATCCTATACATACCTATATTCTCTCCAGCGGTGTTTCCCAACCATTATCCCTCTAGCAGACGAGGACTCTCTAAGTCAGTGTTTCCCAACCAGGGTCCCTCCAGCTGTTGCTAAACTACAACTCCCAGCATGTCCCACCGGATCCGGAATGGTTGGGAGGTATGGTAACTATGGTGGCATAATGATCATATGAAAATCCAATACATGCCTATATTCTCTACAGCAGTGTTTCCCAACCATTATCCTTCTAGCAGACGAGGACTCTCTAAGTCAGTGTTTCCCAACCAGGGTCCCTCCAGCTGTTGCTAAACTACAACTCCCAGCATGTCCTGCCAGATCCGGGATGGTATGGTAACTATGGTGGGATAACGATCTTATGAACATCCTATACATGCCTATATTCTCTACAGCAGTGTATTCCAACCATTATGCCTTTGGCAGACGAGGACACTTTAAGTCAGTGTTTCCAAACCAGGGTGCCTCCAGCTGTTGCTAAACTACAACTCAGTATGTCCCACCGGATCCGGGATGGTTGGGAGGTATGGTAACTATGGTGGGATAATGATCTCGTGAACTTCCTCTGGCAGACGAGGACTCTCTAAGTCAGTGTTTCCCAATCATTATGCGTCTGGCAGAGCCAGTGTACCTCCAGTGGTTGCAAAACTACAACTCCCAGCATGCCCGGACAGCCAACGGCTGTCCGGGCATGCTGAGAGTTGTAGTTTTGCAACAACTGGAAGCATATTGGTTGGGAAACACGGACATAGAGAGTCCTCGTCTGCCAGAGGCACGATGTAAAGAGACAAGCTCAATACCAGCTCCGTTCCCTGGGAGAGAGACATTCTGCAATTCATTGTATTATTTTCATTGATTTATGTTCTTTCGCGGATTCGGTGAACCGTTTATAGAAAGTGCTCTCAATTTAATCACCCAACAAAGCGTCAGGAGAAATATATACAGCCGAACACATCCGCATGCAAATAACCGGCAAAACCTATGGTGCAATTCTCAGAGGTGCCGGGCATAGATCACTAAATCTGCCTTAACACGGTTATATCCCGGAGAATTGCGAGGGTTTTTTTTTGTGTTTTTTTTAGAACCATCAAGACCCATATTATAAATAATTTTTTTTTAGATCAGTTGTCACCATGACAACCTTTGTTTGCCTGACTTGCTGCGGCCACAGTCACTACCCAGGGAGGTAACTACTCGGCGTGTAGTGTCACCGGGACTGAACTGAAGAATTGATTACATGCGAGAGATTGAGAGAAAACTATGTCGTGATTAATGGGCGCGGAGACCCGGGGGGTGGACTGCAACCAGCAAGAAGGAGTCTGGCTTCATTACCTCGAAATAACGTGTCGCCCTCGATGTGACTTCTTGCAACCTCTTGACATTTATATTCAACGTATCTGTCAGGATCCGGATAGGTATGCAGCGAGGACACTGGTGGTGGATCCTCTGTGTCAGTGGGGTGATGACGTGGGCCGTACCAGGGGAACGAAGTCTAAGGGGTTACTGGTTTTCACCAGAGCCCGCCACAAAGCGGGATGGACTTGCAGCAGCAGGTAACCCCCAGGTCGTTCCACCCGATAGCGACTCAACCCCAGCTGACAGCTGAGATAGGCGCGGTACAAGGGACAAGGCAAGAGCAAGGTCGGACGTAGCAGAAGGTCAGGGCAGGCAGCAAGGGTCGTAGTCAGGGGCAACAGCAAAGGGTCTGCAAACACTGGCTTGGGAACACACAAAACGCTTTCACTGGCACTAGGGCAACAAGATCCGGTGAGGACAGGAAGGGGAAGTGGGGTTATAAGAGGAAGGCACTGGTGCAGGTACTGATTGGGCCAGGCGCCAATCAATGGCGCACTGGCCCTTTAAATCTCAGAGAGCCGGCGTGCACGCGCCCTAGGGAGAGGGGCCACGTGCGCCGGGACTGAGCAGACGGAGGACGGGGCAGGTGAGGAGATTGGGATGCGAGCCGCAGGTGCGTCCCGCTACGCGGATCGCATCCCCGCCGGTGACACTAGTGCAGCGCTCCCGGTCAGCGGGTCTGACCGGGGCGGTGCACGGAGGTGAACGCCACGATCGCTCCGGGGAGGAGCAGGGACCCGGAGAGCTCGGCGTAACAGTATCCATACAAAATAGCCCAGAAAAATCTTCTGTTTAACCCCTGGATTTTTTTTCAGCATTCTCATACGTTTTTTTCTATAAAGGCATGTTCACACTGCGGAATTTCCGCCCAGAATTGCGCACAGGGAAGCAGAATCCCTAAGAAAAGAATATAAATATATGGAAAGAAAGAAACAGCAGAGCTTCTCATGGGATAGTAGTCCTTAAAAGGTGAATGTATTTTTAAGTGCTGGTTGGGAAATAGGGGCAATCTTCCTCACCTTTTGTGCTTGTGTGCCAGACACAACCACCTGTAACCGCATATAGTAACGGTGCAGCCTCCCCGGTATCGGCAGTCAGAAAGCCTTAGCCGATTGTAGACGCATCAGGTAACTGGGTGTAGAAAATCCTGGGGGTTTTCGGCGCAGTCTGTTGGGTAAGAATCACAATCCGTGATGTATAAATAAAAAGTTCATTTATTGTCGTGCCAGACAAACAGACGCGTTTCGAGGCCTAGCCAGCCTCTTTTTCAATGTTACAGTGGCATATGCAGACAGTGAAGACCATGTGCTTTAAAAGGCAAAGGGCGCTAAAATCAATTAGGTGCTTGATGTCTGACATCTTCTCTCCTGCCGGAAACGCAGGAGAGTGATGTACTGTGTAAACAATGTCAGAAAAGATAAATAAAAGAAAGAGGTGCGCTCCTAGTGAAGTACTGCGGGATGTTATAGTAGGGTGTGTGGATAAAATGCACCTTACCGTGTGATGTTGTACTAAGAGTACAACACCTTTAAATGCATGTAGACTCGCTGAGTCGGTAGAAGGTGGCAGCCTCGGCATCCTATTCCCGAATAAAATAAAGGATAAAAAATGGGGACAATGGCGCCTTCCTCTCTCCGCTGCTGCTGTCCAGCTAAAACTTCTGGGATTGTTGGTGGATGGGCTGGAGTCAAAGGCAGGTCATCTGCTTCTGTGTCTGACAGCTCCCAAGCTTTCTCATGGAATTCCCCTACCATCCTGTCCTGGGATGGTAGGGGAACTCCATAAGAAAGCTTGTTTACTGTCAGACACAGAAGCAGATGACCTGCCTTTGACTCCAGCCCATCCACCAACAATCCCAGAAGTGTGAGCTGGACAGCAGTAGCGGAGAGAGGAAGGCGCCATCCGGATTGTCCCCATTTTTTTATCCTTTATTTTATTTTAACAATGTCAGAAAGTTTTATTTACCCATTAGACAATATAAAGTGCAAGAGGGGGGCAGTTAGTTGCCTGACATGTACGGAGTGAACTGACAGCTCTGAATCAGCTGTCAGCGCACGTCCGTTACGAAGCTGGAAGACAGTGTAGCTAGGGACGCGGAGGTTCGCGCATGCGCGCGGTCAGAATAATATCAGACATCAAGCACCTAATTGATTTTAACGCCCTTTTGCCTTTTAAAGCACATTGTCTTCACTGTCTGCATATGCCACTGCAACATTGAAAAAGAGGCTGGCTATGCCTCGAAACGCATCTGTTTATTTGGCACAACAATAAATGAACTTTTTATTTATACATCACGGATTGGGATTCTTACCCAACGGACTGCGTAGAAAACCCCCTGGATTTTCTACATCCGGTTACCTGAAGCTATGAAAAGAATGGGACTCTGCTGCAACATAATTTCTGAGCGGGATCTTTTCGCTGGATTCCACTTGGAAATTCTATTGCAGCAGAGTCCGATTGTGGAATTTCAACGGCGGAAACCTCTGCCGCCGAAATCCCGATTCCAGCCTCTGCAGAAAGAACTGACATGTCAATATTTTTCTGTGAAATCCACTTGGAAATGTACAGCTGTTTGCAGAATGCCCAATATTCCGCAAAAAATATTCAGCACCAGAAATGTATGTGTAGTGGTGCGAATATTTTTCACGAGAAAATTCATTTTTATTGGTCAGACAAATAGGTTCAGTAATGTAGGCATAAAAATGTTTTGGTTGGAATAAGAAAAATGTTATTAAAGAGTGCCTGTCATGATCTTGTTAAATGTTATAATCCTCCCAGGTCACTGTCCCCATCATGATAAACCACACCCTGCCTTTATTTTAATTATTTTTTCGTTTTCTACTTTGATATTGCTCTGTATTTTCTGCTCAGACAGATTCACAGACTGGGAAGGGGTGTTCCCCAGCAGACGTGACATCATCTGAAGCCATACAGGGGATAACTTCCTCCCTCACTCTGCTACACACAGCCCAGAGCAGTTCAGTGTGAGATGAGCTATGATTGGATAAGGCTGCCCCCCCCCCCAGCACTCTAGCCTACATTTCCTGTGTTTGGACTTCTTTCAGGACAGCAGGAGTCCAAAGTCTGGACTGAGGGATATGTACTCTGGACAAGTAAGGAGACACCTAGTGGCAGCTTTTTTTAAACACAAATAAAACATAGAAAACTTCATTTTTTTTAAAACAAAGAACATTAGAATTTTTTTTTTATTTACCATAATGAGTGTAATAGCAAAAATTTGTTTTAGCGAGTGCCCATTTAAGCTATGTTCACATTAGTATTGCAGAGCTCTGTTACATGCGCTAATAACGGGTGCGGGTCGAAGGCTCTGACACTGGATACCAACGGATCCTGACAGGTCCCATTCACTTTGAATGGGGGTCTGTCTAGGTTCCCTTAGTTGCCCTTATTTTTCACGATTTTAGCAGAGACAAAAACCTGACATTTTTTTCTTCAGCAAAAGTCCTTTCGTTTTAATGAAATCAGTGAACAGAGCTCCAAACGCTGATGTGAACATAACCTAAGAGGTGCCACCTATCTGTCTGCCAAAAAAAGAAATCTATGCCAGTCATGAGCTTTCAGTGGTAATTTGTAGGGATCGATCGATATCGTTTTTTTAGGGCCGATACCGATAATCGGTGGAGGTTAGCTTATACCGATATTCCAGTATAAGTTATCGGCTATTTAACCCCCCACGACACCGCTGCAGGTCATTGATTTAAAGCGGGCGCTTTAAATCAATGCACTGCAGTGGCTTTTGCGGGGCCATAGGCCGCCGCCGCCACCACCCGCTTCTCTCCCCTACCTGTCAGTGTGGTCCAGGCCATCCATCCTTCCTTCCTGTAGTGTCCGGGGGCGTTCCGGGTGAAGGGTGAACCGGTCCGGGCTGTCCTTCTTCTCCGGGGTCCTCTTCTCCACTCCGGGCAGGCTCCGGCCTAGTACGCTGCATAGACGCTGCTGCGCAGTGACGCCCGTGCGCAGCGACGCACCTGACGTCACGGCGTAGCGGCGTCTATGCAGCGTACTAGGCCGGAGCCTGCCCGGAGTGGAGAAGATGACCGCCGGAGAAGAAGGACAGCCCGGACCGGTTCACCCGGAACGCCCCCGGACACTACAGGAACGATGGATGGCCCGGACCACCCCCATTACGGGTAAGTTTAATTTTTTTATTGACTCGGAGGGTGGGGGAGGGGCCTGTCCGGTATAGCGCTATGGGCAAAAATCCATATTGGTATACCGCCCAGCATCACGGTGGGGGGTGCGACGCAGTGCGGTGGGTCGGGGGTGCGGTGCGGAGGGTCGGGGGGTGGCGGTCGCGGTGTGGTGGGGGCGGTGCGGGGGGCGGGGTTCATTATCGGCTTATCGGCAAGGTAATTGCCGATACCGATAATGACCAAAATCGTGATTATCGGCCGATAATATCAGCCATACCGATAATCAGTCGATCCCTAGTAATTTGCATCAATTTCTCCCAAAAACGGTAGTAAATCCAATGGGCTGTGGAGGCCGCAGTCCCTTCCAATACACTTCACCTGCAGGAGTGGCTTAAAAAGCGCACCACAGTTTGAGACCATTCCACCCAGGAATATTTACCTCCATTGTCTGGTTTGTATAACCCTTTGGAGAGTTGTCCAATGATAAGCAACAGGTTCCCACAAAGTCCTCTGTTAAAGGGGTACTCCACTGGGAAAAAAAATATGTAAATCAACTGGTGCCAGAAAGTTAAACAGATTTGTAAATTACTTCTATTAAAAAATCTTAATCCTTCCAGTACTTATCAGCTGCTGTATGCTCCAGAGGAAATTTTATTTTTGAATTTCCTTTCTGCCTGACCACAGTGCTCTCTGCTGACACCTCTGTCCATGTCAGGAACTGTCCAGAGTAGGAGCAAATCCCCATAGAAACCTATCCTGCTCCGGACAGTTCCTGACATGGAGAGAGGTGTCGGCAGAGAGCACTGTGGTCAGACAGAAGTCATTTACAAATTTGTTTAACTTTCTGGCACCAGTTGATTAAAAAAAAAATGTTTTCCAGTGGAGTACCCCTTTAACACTGGGGAAAGAAGCAAGTAAGCAGTAATTTTGTTGGATTGTGTTCGCATTGTGTTGTTCCCAATGAAATGTCCTGGATATCTGTGTATTGGAAAATGTCATATGTCATTTAATGTGTCCAATAAACAACAAAAACACCTCCAATATGTGAAAAATCAATATCTTGATGAAGTGTCAAAATTCAAATTGGCAAAAGTAGGGTCTTTAGTTACCATCCACGGTGACAGTCACTCAATGAAGTGTTAGGGGAGCGTGTAGATACAGACATCTATGCAATTGAGATTAGTAAGGACTGTGGTGCTGCGCAAAATATACAAACATTACCACTGTACACAATAGTTATGAACAGTCAAGTGACTATAATTACCCAGTATTAAGGGAGAATGTGTATGATAATAAAACACAAATCTATCCCTGGGGTGCACATTGGCACCCTCACTTAGAGAAACATGTCCCTTGATATTTCACCCGATTGGTGCCAATCTCATCAGGGGACTAACTGGGAAAAACCTTGGAAAGACCAGTAATAATGTTGCAGATAATGGCCACAATGCTTAAATGCAAAACAATACAGCCATAAAGTAGAAATAAATAAACAGGCTCATAATGGAGCCACTTACTGATACCTTAGTGCCAATACCCAACTCATTCTGGGCTTAGGAGTCTAGTGGGCGGTTCTATCAGTGAAGTATTATTGAGAAATACCTAAATCACTCATACAGGGAAGACTGTCAATCAGGGCCGGCCCTACAATGGGTCCCGCTGGGTCTATTGGACGTAGGTGGCACCTTCACAGGAACGGGAAATTGCTGCACCGAGAAGATTATTGAACCCCTCGCCACCCATGATGGATCTAGTCCATCATGGTGCCGCTCAGGTTGTATGGAGCAGGCTCCTGACTCGTGTCCCCTTCATACCCGGTGACCCCAGCTGTTTTCAGTAGCTGTGGGCCACCACTTATAACTGGCATACAGCGATTGCCACAGCCGGCTGCTAATCCTTTAGATCATTGTTATCAAAGCTGACAGCAGCGTCTAAAGGGAGCTACTTTTTGTTTTTAATTAACTGGTGCCAAAAACAGATTTGTAAATGACTTCTATTAAAAAGTCTTAATCCTTCCAGGTGTATACTACAGAGGAAATTCTTTTCTTTTTGGATTTCTTTTCTGTGACGACGATACTGCTCTGGACAGTTCCTGACATGGACAGAGGTGTCAGCAGAGAGCACTGTGGTTGTGACAGAAAAGAAATCCAAAAAGAGCCTGGCTGCACCAAATGATTGCAGAGCACACAAATCAATGAAGTTCTATGGAACGGCATTGATTAGTATGAGGAATCTACTGATTACTCCTAAAAGTCCCCTAAGGGACCAATAAAGTGTAAAAAAAAAAAAAGTTTAATAAAGGTTTAAAATACAAAACACACATTAACCCCTTCCATATTAAAAGTTTATATCACCCCCTTTTCCCATACAAAAACATGTAAATATAATAAAAAATAAACATCAAAATAGAGAAACACAGCCACACATCCACCATTTGTAATTTGATCTACTTGCTTCTCAGCATAATAAAAAAAAAAAACTAACAGGTTGTTATTATACATTTTGTTCAAAAAGTACAAGCCCACTCGCCACGTCAAGGCCACCTAGTCAGAGTGGGTCCCTAACCTAACACTGGCATAGCACCCGGCGGCGACCACTGCGTCCGAGACACCATGCCCACAGGGGGAACGACCCAGTGGCCGGGCAGCCCCACTGCTGTCCGACCAATCCCCTGGCTCTGGGCCGCACCACCCCACAGACAAAGAATCACAGAAACAATTGCCGCCACAGAGCATCACACCAGTAGTGATGAGCTGCATTGGCCATATTCGAATTCGCAATATTTTGCGAATATATAGACGAATATTTTGCGTATTCGTAATATTCGCATATGTGAATATTCGCATATTCGAGGAAGAAAACAGTGAGGGGGTGGGCAACTTTACTATTGGTTGCTAGGGATGTTGTTGATAACCTCTGACAAGTGTTTTTGCATCATTCAAATTGGCCCACAAGTGAAAAGAAGGAATATGCGCATATGCGGAAAAATTAATATTTGCAATTTTGAATATATAGTGAATATATTCGCAATATTCGCGAATTTGCGATAAAAATTCGAAATGCGAATATTCGCACCCAACACTACACACCAGTGTGAACACCTACCATGTGCTCCCTACCAGAGGGCAGGGAGAATGTTAGGAGGAAACCCTTATGCAGTCTTCTGCTAATTAAAAACGCTGCCCGGCGCCATATCAGTGTTTGGTTAGGGACCGAATCTGACTAGGTGGCCTTGACGTGGCGAATGGGCTTGTACTTTTTGATCAAAATGTAAAACCTGTTAGTTTTTTAAATTATGCTGAGAAGCAAGTAGATCAAAATACAAATGGCGGATGTGCGGCTGTGTTTTTCTTTGTGTTGTACATTTGTAGCCTCTCCCTTCTTCCATGGCCAGCACCCCACTCCACCCATTCCACTCCTGGACCCAGGCAGCACAATGTCTTGGGTCGGCCCTGCTGTCAATCACCACCTAAAACTGCCCATTGGACACCAAGACTAGAATGAGCAAAGCTTTTAACCAATAAGTTACAAGTTATACTGAATCTCTTCCTAAGTTTTTCCGGTTCAATAACATCCTGGCCAACCTACGGGCTGCATTCTTATTAACATGTTCTTGGAATGACAGGTTGAGTTCTGATTCTTAACATATGAAGGTTGCAGGGGTTTTCAAGCACAATCCAAAGTATAGAAATAATATCGAAATGATGTCGTTAGGCTGCAGTAGTTTATTTTTTATTTGTTTTGTGATATTTGGATCTTTGTGACTGGTGATATCAACAAGAAAAGAAAGTGGCACCGATACCTTAATATACGCAGACCACCGAGATGGATCAGGAACAGCAAGACAGATAACCAGATCAATCCACGTGCGGCGGTGCTAGGACAACAACACTAGCAATCAATAATACGAAAAAACTGAAGAAAAAACAGGCGTCCTGCACTCACCGCATACACACTGGTTATTCGGCTCCCATCTCGGGCTGCTCCTCCGGACCGATGGACAAGGTAGCGTCAATCGATCCGGAGGAGCAGCCAGAGAAGGAGCCGAATAACCAGTGTCTATGCGGTGAGTGCAGGACGCCTGTTTTTTCTTCAGTTTTTCAGTGTTGACACTGATGTTTATAAGTGTGGTGAACTTGGGGATGTAGAGTGAACAGGGGTGTTGCAGGGTGTAGCATTAACCCTTGATTGTTGTGACGCCAGGGTGTGGGCTTCCTCTAGATATATAAATGTCCTACCGCCACCCGTCCCAAGAACGATGGGGAGGAATAAAGGATTGTCACAGCCGGAATTGTAATAAACTTGAAATAACTTTACTGCAGATTTTATGCAGGATGAATAACAAACAGTCTTTACAGAGGACCGGGGACTTAGGCTCCACACAGGCTGGGACTTGTAGTAAATAAGTTTTGATTCTTTTTGTACGCTGTTCCACTAAATTTAGGGGTATGTTTAGGTGCAATGGTCACATAGGATTGATGAGATTTGAGCTGGATTAACTCACGGTTTAACAAGGTGCTGAAGATGAAGGCTTCAGGCTAGCTTCTCTTGTAGCTGTGATCACAGATCTGCTCAGTTTGGTAGTCCGGAACTAAGAGAGATTATTGGATGCAGCGCCCTTATATACCGAAGGGGCAGTATCAAAGCTTATTGGCCCCCAAACCTGTCAGTCCTAGTACAAAGCATTATGGTACAGTCACATGACCTAATCACATGACCCAAAGGTCCTTGAACCTTAGCATAACACAATTATTAATGATCACATGACCTAAGGTCCTGTACATGTATTTACACTATAGCAAAATACATTACATATATACATTTCCTAATAGAACTATGAGGCGACTAGGGGTTAAAGGGGTACTCCGGTGCTTAAACATCTTATCCCCTATCCAAAGGATAGGGGATAAGATACCTGATCGCGGGAGTCCCGCAGCTGGGGACCCCCGGGATAATGCATGCGGCACCCGTTTGTAATCAGTGCCCGGAGCGTGTTTGCTCCGGGACTGATTACCGGCGACCGCAGGGCCGGGGGCGTGTGACGTCACGCCTCCACCCCAGTGTGACGTCACACTCTGCCCTCAATGCAAGCCTACGGGAGGGGGCGTGATAGCTATCACGCCCCCTCCCGTAGGCTTGCATTGAGGGGCGGAGCCTGACGTCACAGAGGGGGCGGAGGCGTGACGTCACACGCCGCCCGCCCTGCGTTCGACCATAATCAGACCCGGAGCGAACACGCTGCGGGGACTGATTACAAATGGGGTGCCGCGTGCATGATCCCGGGGGTCCCCAGCTGCAGGACTCCCGCGTTCAGGCATCTTATCCCCTATCCTTTGGATAGGGGATAAGATGTTTAAGCTCCGGAGTACCAATTTAACCCACCAGGAAAGCCCAACCTGCATGGAGGAACTCTGACTGTGGGGACTTACGACAAAGGTACGGAACCAAGTCCAGTACCGGGACACCGCATAAGGTTTTGTCTCAATGCTTCTTTTCTTTACATCTTGTCTCATGACATCTCAAAGATTAAAACAATAAAGGCCTTAGTGCTTCGAAATTCTGGTTTTTGCTCTTGGCACTCCCATTCAGATTAATGGTGGGTTCCACAGTTCACAGACCCCCGTCCTCCCTGATCCCATCTCCTAAAATGAATGAATGATATTTCATAAGCTGGAAGCTAAGGATGTATACTCCCTGCATTCAGTAGCCCGGCTGTAATACTGTGTATGGTTTGCACTAACTATGAGGTCCTCTGGGCTTCCATCTGGGTCACTGTAGAGCGTCTTAGTCATCATTGTCTCATCACATTTACTGAGCTGCTTGATAAAATTCATCCTGGAGATTTCGTCTTCGTGGGAGACGGACGTGTTTCAAGTTATATGAACTGTCACAATGAAGTCTGGAAGAGGAAGGTGAAGTCTTAAAAGGGTACTCTGCTGGAATATTAAATCAACTGAAGCCAGAAAGTTATACAGCTTTGTAAGTTACTTCTTTTTAAAAAAAATCTTAATCCTTTCAGTACTTATCAACTGCTGTATGCTCCAGAGGAAGTTCTTTTCTTTTTGGATTTCTTTTCTGTCTAACCACAGTGCTCTCTGCTGACACCTCTGTTCATGTCAGGAACTGTTAAGAGCAGGATTGGTTTGCTATGGGGATTTGCTCCTACTCTGGACAGCTCCTAAAATGGACAGAGGTGTCAGCAGAGAGCACTGTTGTCAGACAGAAAGGAAAGAAAATAACTTTTTCTGGAGCATACAGCAGCTGATAAGTACTGGAAGGGTTAATATTTTTACATAAAAGTCATTTACAAAAAGTTTTAACTTTCTAGCACCAATTGATTTAAAAAAAAAAAATTCTAGCGGAGTACCCCTTTAAGGGTATGTTCACACTACGGAATTCCCGCAGAATTCCACGGGTGGAATTCCGCGGTGTGAACTTAACATTAGTGTGAATGTGTCTCTGCGAGACCCGTTCACACTGCGGAATATCAGCGGCGGACAATTCCGCCGCTGAAATTGTTCCCCGCAAAGAGAGAACATGTTCATTCCTTGCGCGGAAGTCCGCGAGCACTGCATAGCCGTCAATGGTGATGGTGCAGTGCCGCGCGGTCCGCTGGCTGCCGGTCTGATTCTCTGCTCGCTGAAATCAGCGAGCGGAGATTCCATTCACACACTGTAGTGCGAACATACCCTAAAGCAGAACACTGGGCAGTAACATCCTTCTCTTACAAGGCAGCTTTATTTTTCCAATACGATGATATTTAAGTCCCACTGGTCAACCACATAACTGTCCAAATCCCATAGGGACTACTGTGTGGAGAATCAAGGAAGACTCAGGAAGACAAGAATTAGGACGATAACTATAGCACTGGCGGGTGGTGACATTTTTCCTGTAGCCGGAATGCTGCTTTAAGGCTAGGTTCAGACTACAGAATCTCCGGGCAGAAAATTTCCGCCCGGAGATTCTGAGTTCCTCCTGCGCCGACTGAATAAGTCGGCGCTAGGACCGCGCGGACACAGCAGTCTCCCATAGACTGCAATGTGTTCTGCGAGGAATTCCGCCTGAAGAAAGAGCACCGCCTTTCTTCAGGCGGAAATTTCTAAGCGGATTTACTAAGCGGATTTTCCGCTTCACAAATTCCGAAGTGTGAATTTGTGAACGGAAAACCATTCACTACACTAGACATTTTAGCAAGCGGAATTTCTGACGGAAATTTTACGACTGAATTTCTGTCGGAAATTCCGTAGTCTGAACCTAGCCTAAGACTTCTATGGGATTTGCTCACTCCCAGTAAGGCTGGGTTCAGATTACGGAATTTCTGTCTGCAAATACGCTTTGAAATTGCAGGCAGAAATTCTGCTTACTAAAATGTATAGTGTAGGGAATGGGTTTTCCGTTCACCAATTAACACTTTGAAATTTTTGACGCAGAATTAGTGAACGGAAAATTTGCTTTTAAAATTTCCGCCTGAAGAATGGCGTTGCTCATTCTTCAGGCGCATCTACTCGCACAACACATTGCAATCTATTGGCGACAGCAATGTCCGCACGGTCCTAGCGTCGAGAGATTCAGTCGGTGCTGGCCGCCCTCGGAATCTCTAGATGGAAATCTTCCATCTGGAGATTCCATAGCCTGAACCTAGCATAACACTTCTGAATTTCCATTTGCGGAATTCAGCTAGCAGAATTCCGCAAGCGGAAATTCAGAAGTGTGAATGGGAGTGTGGAATTCCATAGAAGTCTATGGGCTTTAATTTGAGGCGGAATTCTGCAAGCGGAAATTCTGCCGTGTGAATAGACCCTGTAACTTCCCATGATGTGACTGTAAGTCATGGAGCTGTTTTGAGTTATGTAGAGGCTCTGGAGCTATGCTCTTTCCCTATTGTTTTTTATTTAATTATTATTATTTTTTGTTCATTATTATGGGGGCACCCATCTTGCATTGTTTTTAACAGCAATTAGAGATTTGCTTTACAGCAGAACCCGTGGACTATAGACAACAATAGACAGTTGTCCCGTTCAGATGAATTGGAGACTATACTGGACATTCTCTGTGACCTTTTCAGAATTCAATCTACAGGCAGGGGAGGCTGATCATTGCTGTGAATGGTGGTAGATCCAGTGTTATCTATCTACTGGGGCATTACTGGGAAGTGATCTGTACAGAGCAGGAAGTCTCATTTTGGTTTAAGCCCTAGTGGCTAGAAAAGGAACTGTAACATTTCAGGATTATTACAAAATCTGGAAAGCAAAATGGAATATTATTATTTTTTTTTTTTTTTAAATCACCAAAAATTCTTAAGAAATATAATCAACATAAAAACCTAATTTAATCAGCAGGTCATTTTCTGACGACACATTCCCTTTAAACGAATTGTGCTACATTGCAAAAGGAAAGAAATAAGGACATTTGAAATGTCCCCCTACTTTGTTCCCTTACATACAACTTAAAGGGGTATTCCAGGCCAAAACTTTTTTTTATATATCAACTGGCTCTGGAAAGTTAAACAGATTTGTAAATTACTTCTATTAAAAAATCTTAATCCTTCCAATAGTTCTTAGCTTCTGAAGTTGAGTTGTTGTTTTCTGTCTAACTGCTCTCTGATGACTCACGTCCCAGGAGCTGTGCAGTTCCTATGGGGATATTCTCCCATCATGCACAGCTCCCGGGACGTGACATCATCATTGAGCAGTTAGACAGAAAACTTCAGAAGCTAATAACTATTGGAAGGATTAAGATTTTTTAATAGAAGTAATTCACAAATCTGTTTAACTTTCCGGAGCCAGTTGATATATATAAAAAAAAGTTTTTGCCTGGATAACCCCTTTAATGAAGTGTTTCCCAACCAAAAAATACAATTCTCAACAAACCTGGACAGCTTTTTGCCTTTGACCCCAAAATTGGGAATGTCCCACCAGATCCGGGATGGTTGGGAGGTATGGTAACTATGGTGGGATAGAGCAGTACTGCCCAACCAGGGTGCCTCCAGCTGTTGCAAAACTCCAACTCCCAGCATGCCCGGACAGCCAAAGGCTGTCCGGGCATGCTGGGAGTTGGAGTTTTGCAACAGCTGGAGGCACCCTGGTTGGGAAACACTGACTTAATAAATACGGTATATTTCTTATCACCGTATTAAAGCTCCATCTGTGCTCCAACTACTGTAGCGTCTATGGATCTCCTGACTCCAGTGCTGGAAGACGTATGTAGATGTAAAGATCTTTTCCTATTGATGCACATTTATTAACATATCTGCCGGACAGCAGTAGCTGCTGGAGCTTTTTAATATTCATAGCTAAAAGCAGTTGTTTAGAACTAT